>NW_027656513.1:0-84127 GCF_964235325.1 Thermobia domestica
ACCCTGTATATATTTTTAAAATGTACAGATGGATTTCTCTAATTCCAGTTATACCCCTATCCCCCTATATATACTTTTACTGAACTCGTTATCTTATGACATATTTGATGTCACTATTACTGTAGTATAATGTAGTTCGTTTAAATTTACCATTTAATACAAGCAGATTCTGACTTACGGGATTTTCGATACAACTTTGTCTGTAACTAATGAATTCTATTTTATTCAATTTAATATTTAATACAAATTCTTTTATCTTCATGATTAACTTAGTGGGTTTGTATTATACTGCAACTGATTATTATAATCCCATTATTGCTTGAGAAGAAAGAGATGGACAAATCTTCCTGTGGAGAAATCAAAGCTCTATTGGAAAGCTGGGGATTACAATCGTTACTTTCCACGTTTCAAGGTACGCAAATTAGATATTTTGTTTTATTAATTACTATCATTATTTATTACTATTGTGTTTAAAATCAATCCCTAATCTCATGATTTTGTACACTATGAAAATTAGCACAGAATATTAAGAAACATAGCTATGTCATTTGGGTAAGGAATACCATTGTAGAATTAACTTCCTGCTGGTAAGACAGTCGGTGCAGAATAATAATACAGCTACTAATATAAAAGTTGTTCACACACCTTCGCACAAAATCGAATGTTATTACTTTCGAACATTGTACTGTACATGCGACAGTCCATTCCTCGGAGTTTTAGTACAGGACTTCCTTACCATCCTAGCTAAGAAAGTGGGGAAATTCTGTATGAAATTCGTTTCGTATATTCTAGAAAACTGATAGCTACTTTTACCAGAATATTTGCCCGAGAATATTGTTTTTAATTATTTGCAGGGAGTTTGATATCCTGCGATTAGGATCGATGTTAATGAATGAATGGTGAGATGGATAATAGGGGAATAATGAAGGGAGAGGAAACGGGAGTTACCTCAAGAAAAACAACGCAGCCTTTCTTTGATCACTATAAAGGCTTATTTATAATTCACTAGCTTATCTTACCTATTTAGTGGTAGTGCTTTTACCTCTGTTGCGAGTGATTCTGGTTCTATCCAACGTCACGAGTTTGTTGTGGACAATATTGTCCGTGGAGTTCCTCGAGGTTTTCATTAATCATTTGTGAACTTCAGCCTACATAGAATAGCAGTACGTAAAACAATTTTCTTTTTGTTTCCATGAATTTTCTCTGTAGTTATAAAATAAGTTCGTAGATCTGTATGCTGCTTACCTACTTTCGTGCTCAGCCGCCTACACTTCGAACATGTGGACAAAGCAAGCCTAATTTGTAATTGGGATGGTTTTGGAGGGATGTGAAATAAGTAGTTCCATGATATGTGTGAATTTCATTAGTGTAGATAATTAGTAAATAGACTAGCAGTTACTCTAAGTAAATGTACTGTCCTGTGTTTTCAGTTTTGGGTGCCGCGGAGCTGTAGTAGAGCGCTCTCTGACGCTTGGATTCTTGGCTTGATCCCAGCTCACGTCAAGTGGGCTTTGTGTTGGACAAACATCATTTGAGTAGGTTTTCTCAGTTTCCTCCCACTTTCTTTTTCACTATTTCATTTGTTGTCAGCGTCAGTTTTCTTTAGCCTACCTGGTATAACTGTGAGACGTTAAACTGATAATCTTACGTTTTATTAGTCTCTTTTGTGAACTTACTCTTGTGAAGATATTCAACATTAATTAGTTATGGTGTTAATAAATGATAGTTTAAGCAGTCTGAAACCACAATGGTTCTTTGTGTTCTATTACTTTGAGTGGTGTTTCTTTATAACTTTGTTCCAGATGTCTCGAAGAAATATACAACTAACAAATCAGAAACGGCCAGAAAACTCTTTGCCCTGCTTTACATAATATATTTGTATTATTTCTTCTGCTCCACTAAACGTTTGATCTTCAGATAGCGCATACTTACAGTACGGCTGGTTTTGATTGGTATTGTAGAGTTAACACGCTTGTGTATAACTTCCTCGTCACCATACTATTAGTGCCCGCACCTTAGCTGTAGAAGACCTGAGTTCAATTATCGGTGGAAAGTCTTATGGTTAGGATCTGACGTTAAGCAGTTAAGTTCGTCTCATATGCCGTCTGTGCTGAAAGGGATGCTAAACTGCAAACTAACCTATCTTGTGTAATGAGATTTTTTTATTGCAGTTGATTGACGTAATATTAATGTATGATACGTGTTTTCTGTGGTGGTGGCGTAAGCATAAACCACACACGTACACCTCATTTGTCATTGCTTCAGAGCATTTTCAGTGCGCATGTGTAGCATGAGGGTTTTCCGGATTTATGTAGAGTATTGTGAGTTTTTGATTTTTGTTTAATTTTTAACATGTAAATTAGAAGTAGAGATGGTACCTTATATATTTGTTTTAAAATTGTTGAAAGTGTGGTGTGAAGAATTTCAGGATTCCCATGTTACGTCATAGAGCGTTAGTTTCGTTTACTCCGACTTGGATTAACCTTTTTTTGCCTTTCCGCTTTTAATATTTGGCTATTTTCTTTCTGAAATAGAATGCATCATTGTATCCTATTAACATAAATGTTCATACATTTTACTTTAAGGACTACGCCAATGAAGTTAAACAATCAAATCGTTGCATGCAGACACCCTAATAAAAGTGATACGCTTTATATGAGTTCCGGGACAATTGTTGTGCACAAAACGCTGTATTCGTAGGAATGTCAAATACTGAGGAATTCGTAGGAATAATGTCAATATTCACTGAACCACACCCCCCGTTCTGGTCTACTGGCCAGTGCGTTTCCCTTTAGTGTACGTGGGCAATGTAGAATCTATTTTTGTTGGGAAAGCAAATAATTTTATTTCACAATAATTCACTCCTTGATCATTCACTACTTTGACTTTACAATTAATCATCCGCCTCCTTTAGTCTAAAGAGCACAATCTTGGAACGTTATACCAAAAAAAAAAAAAAAACTAATTTTCTGCTCACTGGTACCTTGCTTCCAGTTTTCTATTCGTCCTTTATATTGGTTATTTTTGTGATTAAATGAACAGGATTAATTTTGCTGCTTGTGAGTATATTACTAAACATGTTCTGCGCTATTAACTTGTAGGTAATATCTAAAGATAAATTACAAATTGTTTTGAACTTGCAGGAAACAAACTGAATGTTCAAAAAAGTGAAATAGCAATAACAGTATAAAAAGAAGGTTATATATATATATATATATATATATATATATATATATATATATATATATATATATATATATATATATGTAATATAAGATCTCGGGTGTTCTAAACATGGCGCCAACGGACCACAGATCACTCTCCTACAGATCAAAATAAAGCGAAAATGTTGTATGATGAAATGCCCTGCGGGGCCTCCTTCAGCCGCTATGGGGATCAAAATTTCACAATGTGGCAACGTCGCAGATTAACTTGGAGCCATTAGCATTACACTATGAATACAAGCAGTTGAATCGATTACTACACTAATAAGTGATACTAGTGTCAATATCGACTTTAGCTGCCATCTGGAAAGAATCGATATAACTATTTGATAGATTGATAGATCCAGGGGCGGATCCAGGACCGACTTCTGAGGAGGGCGGTGGATTGTCATACTGCTACTTTTAAGGGCTCCAAACTTTGGGATGATTTTTATTTATATATATAAAATAAGAAATTTTCCTCTTCTGGGGGGGGGGGGCGATTGCCCCCTGGATCCGCCCCTGGATAGATCTAATTAGTTTTTTTTTTATTTGCGACGTTGGCAATATATATATATAAAAGATAAATAGATGTGTGTGTGTGTGTGTACTTTAGTTTGTTTTGATTGTATGTATGACTAAATGTAAATTTAATTTCATTTTTTTAAATAGAAAATCTCGTCGATGTACCCGCTTTGCGGCTGTTAACAGAAAGTGATTTGAATCAGTTGATACACCTTGTTGGATTGAGAGCTAAGTTTCGGGAGAAGTGGAAGGCGTGGGTTAACCCATCGAATGCTACTGATAACTCTTCGGTGGGAAGTGTATGTATTTTGAATAAGTGATTGAAAAACGTTAGCAATTTTACTTGAAAAGAGGACCTAACACTTTAAATAACATCTTAACAGCCATTTAGACTTAGTTTAAGCTTTCTCAAACTTTTGCACAGTGGAGCCATTCAAATAGTTTAACAACCGGATCTATGGTCAGTATACTAAGTTGACGTAATATTAGTACTATATAATTATAATTTCAATGATACTAACAATAGTAATTAGGATTAAATCTTATACCATCTTTAGATTTATATTTTGTATATTGTAAGGTGCGTTGCAAAATGACACGATCCGTACAAGATATCGTCATATTATATGATCATAAAGGAAACTGAAAATGAGAGGTATAATAAGTGACACTGTTGTATTTGTTACACGAAAACAGGTATTGCAGGAATAGATACGTATAGACGACAGGGCGAAACGAAAATGAATAATAGCCCAAGAGAAATGTTGTAAAATGATACGAACGCAGACATGTTTAGCATATCACGTAGTTTGGTCGCTGCTACGGAACATAGAGGGCGTTGGACGAGAATGCGAGATGTTTAGCAAACGAGTGATAGAAGTTAAGGTAGTGAGTGCTACGACGAGGACGCTTGTGTGAGGTGGCGAGTAAGAAGCGTAATGGACCGTAACAAAGTATTGTCTGAGTGCGAAAAGGGGCAAATAGTGGCATATAAAGAAGGTATGTTAATGAAATTGCATGTCGAAGTGGACGGACTGCTTGTGTCGTGAACAATTTTCTTAAACTTGGGATGCGGTATGGAGTAAGGAACTAATCAGGAAGGCCGCATACACTAACTCCACAACAGGAAAGACAAGTTGTTTGAAAGCTAAGTTGTGGTGGAATATCTCTTACACAGTTGGCAAGAGACCCTAACATTCATGTACATAAATCTGCCCTATCAAGAGCTGTGAAATGCTGCAATCATCTCTGATATAAGAAACACAAGCGTCAGCCACGACCCACGGTGCATCACAAGGAGCGACTGCTGGTCTGGACCAAAACACATGTGACCTGGAAGCAGAATTGGCGTCGTGTCATCTTCAGTGACAAAAATAAATGTAATTTGGGTTGTTCCGATGGCTGACTGTACTACTGCGGAAGGAGGAACAAATGTTCTCTAAGCGACAGTACGGATGAGTCTGTAATATGGGAGGACTTTGGTTATTATGGTACTACAAACTTCGCATATTCTAAAATTCTGACATCAACCACGTACCAAACAGTACTTGCAGACAATTTGTTGCCATTTGTCGCGCGAATTGCTGGTCCCGAGTGGATCTTCCAACAGGACAATGCTACTGCCCACGTTGCTGGAACCACCAGGGATTGGTTTCGTGAGAAAGACGTGATTGTCCTTGCTTGGCCTTCCAATTCCACAGACATAAAAGCGATGGATAACCTATGGGAAATGTGTCGCTCAGTATACGCCAACGGTACCCAGTACAACAGTGTTTGCGAATTGCAGGATGCCATCATCGCTGCATGAAATCAAATTGATGTAACGCTGCTAGACAGCATGTTTGATCGGGTGTTCAAGATGGTGTTACGCAATTGCTCATAGAACTGGCATTTGTATTGCGTTCGTTTCATTTTGCTATAGTCATTATCGTATTTTGGCTGTTTTTTTCAGTTTGCCTAGCCGTGAAATGAGTGAACTATCTGTATATATATTCTCCTTGTCCATCTCTACATATCGTGTATTCCATCCATGACATAAGTTTTCTAAAGTTACATAACATGTTTGCATCTTCTGCATAATTTTGCAACATACCTTACATTTGTATAATTTCCTTAAACGGAATCTAGATTTTTCATATACGTCATTTACACTTCGCTCTGGGTGGACAGTTATTAATATCCCTATTATCCACCATCAGTAAGATTGTCCACACCGCCATGCAAGACAATAAAAGAAAAATAAAGATAGTCATTTGACTGCTATTTTCATCAATGAAAGCCGTAGGAAATAGTTTTGTTCTGTTTTTCTGTGCACACTGACGATGTAACGACAGGAGCGTATGTGGTTCAGATTCCATGTTAAGATGTAGGTCCACATCTCATATAACCTCGCTGCTGAAAGAGACGCTAAACTGGAAACAAAATCAAATTAAACTAAACCATACAAATTAATGGATAAGTAATCAGAGGCGATAGGTAACTGGGGCAGTCACAGCAGCTTCCCGGATCTCAGAAATAAAGGGGGCGCGGTGGCTCAGTGGTAGAGCGTTCACCTCCGGTGCTTGAGGACCCTGGTTCGATCCCAGCTCGCGCCGTGTGGACTTTGTCGTGGACAAACATCGTGCTCGTGTGTTTTCTCGGGGTTCTATAGTTTCCTCCCAACTTCTTCATTCCACCATTTCACTCATCTCTCATCAGTCTCCTTTAGTCTAGCCGGCATAATCGTGGGACGTAAAACTTAGATTTCAGTTCATTTTCGGAAATAAAGGGAAACTTTAATTCCAGACGACACTGAGGTTTCTCGTCTGGTTACTGGTCACAGCAGCTTCAGGCAGCGTATTGTGAACTGAGGCCCACATCTAAGGGTTTTGTATAGGTAATGTTAGGTTGCTTGTATGATGTTAAGATCAGAGTTGAAGTTGTGTGTACCTGAAGTATAATCAATAATAAATGAAATCTTTTCATTAACGTAGATCTGTTATTGAACATGGAAATGTTTAATTTCCTTAAGGTTTCTGTTCATTCCTATAATGATGGAGACTGCTTAGTGGATATATCTGATGCTGTTCTAAGAGCTACAGGAGCTAAAAGTGCAACAGACAACGACCTTGTAGAAAGACGACAAATTGAAGATACTTACGAAGCAGAAGGACATAACGAGGGTGTAAATAAAGCCCCCTCCAATTTAGATGGAAGTCAATCCCAGATATATGGAAATTGTTGGAAGCCTTTTGACCCTTTATATGTAAGTATCAATACCATCGATATTTCCCTTACTATTTTGCTTATTGTTGCTATATTTATCATAGTAAATAGGATTGGATAAACAAAAAATCTGTTACAAGTTTCAAAAGTAAATGGATATTGGGATACACATTTTAATTCATACTTTTACTAATGGTAATTAAATTCTTTATGCTTTTCATTTATATTATGTAAGTTTATGGTGTGTCCCTCCACATTCTTCACTCATATTATGTTCACTTTAGTTACATTATCCTATCAAAGGTTTGTCTTTGTATACTATTATTTACCCTCACTCTACACTTATAAATTACACTTACCAATGCCGAGCATTTAACTTCTTTTATTTATTTTTTAAATGTACAGCTTTCGTATCTAGGACATTTTCTGAGACTTGCTTCCTCCCTTCATATACATATTCTTGATATCTGGGGTTTGTTTCAGGTAACGTAATGAGTTTACAAGTGAATGTTACGACTCATAGTTCATTTCATTCATACTTCTCCCCAATGGCATCACTCAATTGGTGCCACATATGACCACGATCAGTAGAAAAATTGAGAGTAGCAACCATGTAACTTAGCAGTGCACCATCTTGCCATTCTGTCGTCTTAAAATACAGAAAAAACAGAGGAAGGATGTCAAGACATTCCTTCTGTGCAAATGTTGCTTCACCATTTGAAGGGAAAAAGACGATACATTGCTAAAAACAATAATAATAATAATAATAATAATAATAATAATAATAATAATAATAATAATAATAATAATAATAATAATAATAAGTGCTAGAAAGGTCTGTGGTCTTGAGATTAGGAAAGAACAGGACGACCTTCCTGTTCTCATACTGTATATGAAGAAATGAACATATTGTCTATTTAATCTCAAATACTTTGTTTCCTTAAGCACATCCACTGAGTGCACACTGAAAATGTTTTCGGATCTTTTGTTTCAGGTCTTTAATGTTCTGAACGAAACACTTGATGGAAAGGCAATAATAAATTCATCAACACAAAACAATGGATTGTTGCGCGGAAGTCAACGAAAAGAAGTAGGACGGCTTTTGATTAAGCACATCCTTTTTGAAAACCCATACAGAAAAATCCAGATGTTTGACTTCACAACCTTGGCAAAGCAAAGCAAATTGTAGACCTATTTCCTAAGGAAGCTGCATCTCTTTATTATACAGCGTCGCTACCTGCAACACGATATCAGACGAAGAGAAATGCTAGCGGAATATTATACGAAGCTTACATTACACGGAGAAGGAAACTTCGGGAGTTAAAAGATCCCACCTCACCTCAGAGTTGTCCATCAAGGCGTTCTACGTCTTCGAATTTATCTTCAGTACTAACAGTAGAGGAAGAAAATGAAGGTATATAGATCTTACATTTACTAGCTTTCGTTTCATGCTAGTATGTAGTTTAGATAGTATGTAAAGTAATTTGTTACATGAAAGCAAGTATATAATGACAAATAATAATTAGTCCTGGAAAGGGCTCATACAGAGCTTGTAGTTTAAAAGGGCATGGGTTTTGGGTACTAGATTTACATACTCTTATTTTCTGTCAACGAATACATACTGAACGAAATGACTAAGCTATTATCTTCCCATGGTAACAAGACATTAGAAACGCGAACTTATTCTAAATGTTATTAAATTGCATGCAGTGAGTACTTAATGATATTACACCAATCATTAAAATATTAAAGAATAAATGACTTCTATGATAAATCATAGAACGTGCAAACCAGGTATAGTTGGAGCTGTTTGGTTTTATTTTAGTTTAGCGTACCGTTAAGCTGCGGGGCTATATGAGACTTGGACCTACAGTTTAAAGTAGGATCCGAACTTCCGCCAGAAATCGAACCCGGATTTCCCACGCCAGAGGCACGTACGCAAACTTCTTACCCACGGGTACTGTACAGTATTACTGGTTTTTATACCGTGAAGCCTACTCAGGTGAATTATTGCATAAACTACTTTTACTGGCGTATCTAAACTAATGATGTGCGATAAAATTAGTTTTAAAACTTCGTATTATCTACAGGTGTAGGGAAATATGCTTTATTAAAATTCAGCTCTAATCAGTGATTGATAAACTTGTAATAGCAATGTCAGGCGGATTTGGCATCTAACTTTGCATGTCACTCTACCTGAAAATATGACTAGATATGGATCACTCGATCAATAAATAGTTACTGGATTTCGCTTTACACTTTTAACTAATCACTACTAATCAATTACAGGAAAAACAATATTTTTCGAAAGTAAGAAATGGTGTTTTTTAGCATAACAGCACACACAATAAACATTGTGTTAATGACTAAAATCATTTTTATAATTTAAATGGCAGGATTTAGAACGTAGTTAGTAGTATCGATTAGTTCTTCACTTGTGCTATAGGTTTTTCCCTGTTCATTGTTTAGAGGTACAACATAATATGCCGCTGGGCTTTGCGGCATACCTGATAGAAAACATGTTAACTTCAGTACTTTTCTGTAAACTTGACATAACTGATATAAACGTCTGCTTAATTAGTAGTACTAAGATGTTTAATGAGGCTTTTCGGATGGTTGAGAGAATTCGTTGTTCAGCTCAGTTTTTGGCTGCAATCTTCAAAACAGAAATCTTTTTTTTACGTTCCACAGTTGTCATAGGCTAAGAGAGACTGCACTAATAAGAATGAATGAAATGAAGTGAAGAAAGTGGCAGGAAGCTGGAGAACTCTTCAGTGTTTGTTCAACACAAAGCCCACTAGGCGCGAGCTTGGTTGAACTTGGGACTCACGCACAGAAGATGAATGCTCTACCCCTGAGCCACTGCGGCCTCTTCAGGTTTCGAGCTACAGTATACAGGGTGTTAACTGATACTTGCAATACTGGAAAGCAACTGGAAATTTATATCGATAACGAAAATACTGAAAATATATTGAAAATTGTGTAATATTGGAAAATTCCTTTTGAGACGCTTCAAGATGGCAGCCCCTTCATCTGGGTGTAGGTAGTGATAGAGATAACTGGTAACCTAATCAGAAACCTAGCTAGTTCGAGAAAGCAAATAGTATATAGTTAGTATATAGAAATTTTATATATAGTTACGTTCATGTAATATTTTTGCAGTATCAAGACAGTAGCACACCTAAATGTGAACATTAAACACGTTACTCTGATATTTGTAATTAGTTGGTCTTGACTGTTTCTGTACAAATGTAATGAGACTGTAAAAATATGTAATACGGTGAACTAGCTGAGAAAAGTTTGCTGTGAGGAGTGGAGGACCAACACACCAAAAAAGTGGATTGAAAGGCATTCTGAGTGGAAAAAAAGGTCCAGAAAACTCTTCTGGTTGTTGTTTTAGTCCACTAGTTTGATTTTTCTATTAGCATACAGAAGACTGCTTGTGTAACATTTTACAGGCCATTCAATACCATAGCATACAGTCGTATGTGGCACTCACGTTGTTTTGGTTCACCATAGTTTTCTAAACATTTTTCGGTCAGAATACTGGAAATATTTGAAATACCAAAGTCAACTCCAGTAGACCGTACAGTTCCTTATCTTTATATTTTAGTCATTTATACTGTGTATTTTCTTTTCTAGATGAGCCAATTGTGGATGAAAAAGTTCAGTGGCTTCAGAACAGTATCGATCCATGGGCACTAGTTGAAATAAATTGGAACGACACAGTCCTCAATCGCATGCGGGAAGTCGAAGATGGTGCAGGAACTGTCGTGGACTATTTTAACAAATATCCTGCTCTAAAACAACCTCAAGGATTTCAATTAGTAAGTGTTGTACGTTTATATATGAGAAATTAATCAATATTGGGTGTCCCCAACTCTCAGCATTTAAGATGTTTATCAAAATACGATGATTGTACGATTCTAAATTCTTCTAGAGCAGTGTTCAGCAACTAGTGTGTCGCGGCACACCAATGTGCCTTGTCAAGGTGAAAACTGTCACGTAAACGTTTACCTATTGTAAGACATTATTGAACTCTTTATCCCTGTTTCTGCGTGCCGAGGGGGTGTCAAAGTTCTCAGGAGAACTGCAACAAGGATGGTATTAGTACCTTTCTACATAGTCACTGTGCCTAGCGACACATTTTTGCCAGCGGTTCTGCACTTTCCGTAAGCCTGTTTTGTAAAAGTCTGCAGTTTGGCTTTGAAACCATAGTTCCTCAGAAATAACGTCTTTCCTACTGTCAAAATAACATTCTCTGAGTGGATGCTTCATTTGTGAGAAGAGAAAGGTCACTTTGGTGGGTCAACCTTTCATATCCTAATTCCACTGCCTTCATGGACACGAGCTCGTACATTGTCTGCCAACAGTAGAACCCCTTGTGTGGCCACTCCACGACGTTTCTTCAATTCCTCTCGTGACTTAGTCAGGAGATGGGAATAATAGGTAATAGTTAGTTTCTGTCGTAGGTAATCTTCGTGATGACCCCTTCAGTCTCAGAAAACTAAAAGCATCACTTTGGCGGCCGACTTCTGTGTTGTCTTTTTAAGGGTTGGAAGGAGGGGTGTTTCCATTGTTTGCTCATTTCCTTTGCTTATGGATCATAAAAATAAACCTAGCGTTCGTCAGTTGTCATTAGTCTGCCTAGAAGGTCCTCTTCATCTCACAGCGATGCAACATTTCCTTGCAGCGTCGTCGCGATCCCTTCTGGAATGAGCAGTCGTGGCACTCATCGTATTGACACTTCCTGAAAATGCAGCTGGTTGTGAGTATTATTTCAGGTAGACCCATATCCATATCTATGCACACAGAACATTTTCAATGGTAATCCTCCTGTCTTCCATTATCTCAACTTTCTCTATCAAGGCGACATCATTCATGAAAGATTCTTCCAGATCTACAGACGTCCGCGGTGGTCATTTGTAAGTTTGGAATTGGTTTCCACTTGGATCCTTTCATAGGATGGGGTTTCATCCTCAGACTTCTCTTCATGAATCTACTTTCGTGATTTCCCCTGCAGATGGAGGAATTTAATGACGCTTCATGCTTCAAGCTTGCCAATCATCGCACATTCAGAGGTTTATCTGGAAAAAGTTGTAACTAGTCCATGTTCATGGTTCACATACGTGGACGTAACTATAAAATGCATGTCCAAGGGGGGTTGTTGTTCGTCATTCTAGGTGATTGTACGAACTTGTTGATGCTTCCTCATATACTTGTACAGTATTTAATTTCCTGTAATTTTTTTTCGAAAGTTGTTGGATTAAAACAACTTGCATGACTGTAATACTATGTCTTTCGCAAAGTGTTCCGGAATTTAGTGATAAGGTAGTCAAATTATCACAGAGGCCAAGAACCCATTTACAATATCCGTAACGTTGCTAATGCTTCCTGCAAGGATATTATGAAAATAACCTCTCTCAGCTATTAGTGAAATTTGAAACATTCTTCTCTACTGAAATTACTTAGAGTTCATTTCCAATTCCATTGTATTTCTGAGAGTTGTAGTTTTAGACGTAGCCTGAAATTAAAGCGTCAAAAAAGGAGACTTCAACCATTCAATGAAGAAATGACTTGCATTAACAACTATTCCTCCACGAACCAGTGAAACAGACACAAATGTCACATTGGAGGTATAACTAGAATTATTTATTAACTTATTATAACAAAAGTATATTTATTTTATGTGTTCTGAAGTATAACTTCATACACACAGAACTAAAATCCATGTACTTGTGCCATAATATATTTTAATACATTTTAATTGACATAATTTATAAATGTGTGACTCAATTTTTTTAATAATAATAATAATAATCTTTAATAACGTGCTTAGAACTAAAATCAATAATACAACTCTTGGTCGTGTAATTCAATGATACGAATATAAACCTATAGAATACAATAAAACCATAAAACGATAGAAAATATTATGCTAATTACATATGAAATAAGTGAATTAAACCATAGTCAGTGCATTAAGTCATTGCAAATCAAGGTAAATAAAATAGTTTTAAGATGTTCAATGATTGTAATACTTTACAGGTCTTGAGACTAAAACTTGTTTTGTTGCTAGGTTAGGTGGCTCAGTAGTACTTAACTCTCGTGCATGGGTTCTTAGTTTGATCCCCGGGTAAGTTTGTGGCTTACAACATTGCACCTGTGGGTGGATTTCTTACAGTATTAATTTCTTGCAAAATATTACCTTCAATCTCATATTGATTAACAATAATAAACAAAAATATTTGTGAAATAGCTGCAAAAATTAATCGTAAGACTGTCCAACTGGTACGTGTATGTATCGCTGTTGGTTGAACATATGTACTTTTTTTTTTTTTTTTTTTTGCTCCATTGGTGTTTTAATGTTTACAATTTTCTTTTCAGCTGTTACACGATTTTTCGTACCTCTATCCAGAGAAGGACAACTGTTTCTTCAGTACTATAGTGGCAGTACGAGATAGAATAATCAATATCGCTGAAGAACGCATAAAGACTTCCAGGGATCCAGAATTAAAGCATCAAATTTCAAATTACATAGGACAAATTAGAGGTAATGCAAATTCAATTTTACTTTGAATTTTGAAGTATCTCTGAAAGTTGCGTTTCGAGCATAGACAATCATGTTACCTGGACCCACTCTGTCCTAACACTACATATTTCTAATACAGCTTAAGTGGGTCATATCACAAGTAGGTAATATTTTGTATTTTTTATTTTTATTTATTTTTATTTATTTATTTTTGTTCAAAGGCTTCCATGAAAGGCTCCCTAAGCACGAAATATATTTGTTTCTGGGTACTTTACAAGAGTTTAAAAATTATTCCTCTCTTAGACAGAGTGGGTAAGGTACTGGTAGACCCACAGCGGTATAAACTAGTTTTCCAACTAGACCAGTAACTATCATTCTTTGAAAAGGAATGAAGTTTCATCTTAAATTAAAACAAAATGCGAAAGTTATTATTCCTTATCATGTACACTTATGTTTCTGCTCCATATTTGTATGGCATTTGTTTAATCGTTCTGTTGTATTACGGAACTTATATTAAATTCGTTGTCACATTATTTCTATTCTAAGGAAGGCTTTGGATGCCAGATGAAATTTCGTTGATTGAAGCAGTACTGTTGATATTGGCTTCGACGTTATGCACCAAGGCTAAAGGAGACTGTGCTAATGGTGGTGAACAAAATGGTAAAATTGTTTAAGAAGTCGAGAAAACCCACGCACACTGTTCACCACAAAGCCATTTGGCGAGAGCCTCTCCGTTGATCTAGTGACTAGTGTGTGCGTCTTTGATGCACGTGGTCTCGAGTTCAATTCCCAGTGAGAGCACACAAAAAAGTTTAGTTTAACATTCACTTTAGTTTACCGTCGTTCTGTCTTTTACCCTAATGAACATTACCGTGTAACATTAAACAAAAATGTAAATAAAACATATATGAAAACTTACGATCATGATCAGCAGAGTAGAAAATAAGGACAATTATATATATTTAGAAAGTACTAACTTGGATATTGAATGGATTTTAGAAGCTAAAACTAGGGATGACATATGTTCATAATGAGCTATTTAGCATGTGCTGAATTCGTAATGCAATCAAGAGACTGAGAACTGAAATTAAACAGAAAACTAGTGAACCTTCACTTTTACAATAAAATAGCTTAGTTTCACATACATGTTCATAGACTAAGGAATATTGTCAAATAATACTAGGATTTAGTTCGACCTAAACAATACACTGGTATATATTTTGAAGCTAGTTGTTAATTAAGTGTTAAGATAACTCATTGGAACTCTTGGCTTGAAATCATTGAATAATAAAACCATATTAGTCATAGTAGGTAAAAAATAGAATGAGAAAATGTTTCGACATCCAACCATAATAGCGTGTAATTTTTCTTTACTATGACTGGTGTTATCAGTAAATATCGGCTGGTCGCTTATCTTCGTATTTCTGAAATTATTCTTCGCATCATTCAATAGTGATTTTATTTAATTCTTTCAATTAGTTCCCTCTTAGTTATCACCAATGTTTGTCAGTTACCGGTAACTGAAATACTCAGAAGTGTCGATTATAATTTAGCTCTAGTTTACTTTCACACTGAACGACCCGATTATAACTACTGTTGTTCTTTTCAGATCAAGATCCTGACTCAAGGAGTCTAGTGGCCCTTTTGTTAATTCCTTACATAATTGGAATTCCGCCCTGCAGACGGAAGAGAGGATTTACAACATGGAAACCATCGCGCTCAGAAATAAGAGATGGATTCATAACTCAAGTTGCATCAGGAGATGACGTACAGGTGTGCGTTGAATCCCGAAGGAACAAACTCCAACGTCTTGGACGGTCTTTCCAGCCCCTTGTGTTATTTGTTGGTGACAATCTTACGGAAGTGAAGGGAGTGTATGTTGTAGTGGATAACACATATTATTCCATGCACAGTGTAATCCAAGCTGTAGATGTTGCTTTCAAAATTTTTCAGTCCGTTGGTGCTCAATACCCAGAAGAAGCATCAGATATTTGGCTCGTCATACAGAGAGGATTTTACAACATAGAAACAAAATTCGATCGTATAAATCAAGCAGTGAGGAACTTACTAGCGGATCTTTGCCTCTTAACTATTACATAAAAGGTATACGTGTTACGGATGTGCGAAGAAATTCCCTGTAGTATCTAACTTAATAAAGCACATGAGAATTTACTGCAGGAAGTTAACTACTGGTACGAGGGATTTCCGTTGCGGTGAAAGAAGGTGCTTTCGCCTCTTTTCATCGGGAGTTACTCTTAAAAGACACTTAGTTAGAGTCCATTCAACATGTACTTCGTCCCCATCAGTCATTGATTCCCAATCAAACCTAAATATTGTACTTTCTGATACCCCTTCTACACCCACGCAAGATTTTGTTCATGAAATAACCAAAGAAAACGCTATAGCACAATTTGTATCATCACTGCATGCAATGCCACTTATTCCTCGTTCTACAATTCAGTTCATTGTGGAAAACTTGAATAATTTTTTACATGCCTCAAAAAATATTCTTGAAACCGAATTTTATAATATGGTTGGTAGAGATAATGTTCCAAGATACATTCAAGAATGCTTCGAAAAAGTGTTGTCATCACATGCTGCATGTGTAACGGATCTTCGTTCAGAATATAAACGTCTTCAATTCTTTGAACGTTTGGAAACGTACATTGCTCCCATAGAAATTACAATTGGGCAACGTATGGAGTCCAAACGTTCAGGAGATGGTGTCGGTTTTGTATCTATACCTTGTACAATGCAGCTTATACCTATCAATGTTGTTCTTCAAAAATTTTTTTCAATTAATAAAGTCTTATTTGAAACCTTACAATATTTAAAGTATTTAGAAAATGATGCAATCTGTTTAGAAAACATTGTGCAGGCGAAAATTTGGAAACATGTACTGAACACAAGTGAAGAAAATTACCTTCACCTTCCCATGATACTGTATTTCGACGATTTTGAGATTGGGAATCCTCTTGGTAGTCATGCTACTATTCATAAATTAGGTGCAATTTACTTGTCGTTGCCCTGTCTCCCCACTCACTACGCTTCCCTTTTGAATCACATTTTCCTTCTCGCATTGTTCCATTCATCTGACAGGAACAAATTTGGAAACAACATAGTTTTCCAAAAAATAATTGAAATACTCAATGAATTAAACCATACGGGTGTATCAGTGGCCACCGATGTTTTCAGCGGAGCTATTAAGTTTCATGTTGTGTGTTTATGTGGCGATAATTTAGCCTTAAATGGCATATTGGGTTTTGTGGAGAACTTTGTGGCAAATTATTACTGTAGAATCTGTACTTGTAGCAAACAGCAGATGCAAAGTATGTTGTATGAAGATAAAACGTCATTGAGGAGCATAGAAAATTATGAGCAACATTTACTCTTAAATGATACGTCGAGAACAGGTATCAAGGAGAAATGTGTTTTCCTTAATTTAAATGGATTTAAACTTTTTGATAATGTAGGAGTAGATATTTTACATGACTACTTAGAAGGTTGTTGTCGTTACGTAATGAATTTTGTTATTACTTATTTAGTTCAAGAGACGAAACTAGTTCCATTGAATATTGTACAAGCTCGATTGTTTAATTTTGATTACGGTCCGGATTCTTCGTCCAAACCTGTGAATGCATTAACAGTGGAAGGATCCACTTGAAACTTAGAACGTCTGCTTCTGAAATGGTTACATTAGTTAGGTATTTTGGTTTACTTTTTGGCTATTATGTTCCAAGAAAAAATGAAGTGTGTAATTTGTATACAGCGTTACGTAGAATTTTGGATAGATTGTTAAATAAGAGGGTTTATAATGATACGTCTGAGCAACTGACATATTTAATAGCAGATCTTAATGAGACATATTGCAACCTTACTAAAAGTTCGCTAAAACCAAAATTCCATTTTCTTTTACACTATCCTAGTATGCTTCTTAAGTTTGGACCTTTGACCCAAGTGTGGACAATGAGGTTTGAGGCCAAACATAAAATTTCTAAAATTGCTGCCAGGGCGTCTTCGAGCCGTGTGAACATATGCAAAACAATTGCAATGAAAAACCAACTAATATTGAACGACATGATTTTAAAAAATAAACCTGTGTGCTCTTTCATTTGTGGAAAAAAGCGAAAAGTGGAAACTATCATCACTAGTTTGCTGAAACAAAAGTTTTTTTCTGACATCGAATCCTGTGATATATTCTGTAGCCTGGGTAAGAATTAAAGGTGTTAAATTAGATGTTTCTTCTGTTGTTACTGTTGATCTGTGCACTGAAAACTGTTTACCTATATTTGCCCAAATAACGGATATATGGGTTACTGACGATGAAAGAATATTTTTATTATGTTTGTTCGAAACTAATGATTTTGACCTACACTTCTTTGCATATAAAGTTTCAAAAAAGAATGAATCTGTTTGGCTTCGTTATAGTGATCTGATGACGTACATACCAAACACATTTACAGTTATGTCCGATCATAGTCTCTATGTAACTGTTAGATCGCCTATAAACTAGTTTACATACCATAATGAACAAAACGAATAAAGTTACCGTTCATTTTTAAGTAACTAATAGGAACGATGGTACTTGGAATAGACCGCACTTAAGATGGAATCCAAAACACACGATATTAGGTAAACTATTGAAAAAAGAAATAACAAGGTAGTGAAACATATCTACTTGTAGAAGTTATAGGGCACATATGTAAGAAAAGTGGCTTACCTTGTGTCTGCATATTACTTTAGTTAAATATATTCTTCCTCTAGATATGTAGTCAGCACCATTTTTATTACGGTTACCGAATTCTTACTTTAACATCTATTAAGTTTTGCATTATTTAGAGAACAATTGCTGGAAATTATTCAGTGATTTAATTTAGTTTTTTGATTCCTTTTAATCATTGTCCCTGTATTTGCTGCCTATTAAAAAAAAAAAAAAACTTTGTTCACAGTACTGATTATTGTGGAAATAAACAATTTCTTTAATTTGTTCTTTACCTGGTTATCTTTTTTGGAAACTCTTTTGCAGGTATAATACTTGAATTTTAGGACAAGGATATTTGAAAATGTATTTTGGCTTGTGTAGTTTGTCAATGTCTAAGTTATTTTTGTTTTGTTGGCACCAGATGTGAATTATTTTCGAATTCCAGGTAGGGGCAATGTGTTCAGATCTAATTTTTGAAGTAATGTAAATGTCCCAAGGAAACGAGATTTTGTTAGATTCTTTGTAAAATTGGTAATAATCTTAACGGTAAAGTTGTGTAAACTGGAAAGATTTGTAACAAAATGTATAATACAATATAAATAAATAATAAAGAATTATCGTTTACTTTCTGAACAAATCAACATCCAGAATTATCCTTTATCCAAGTCATGAGAATGGGGTACTTTGCACATCGCTATACTTTGTATCAGGTGTTCCATGTTCGTTTCATAACTTTGTAACTTTTCTAGTGCTGCCATCATCGCAGGTCAGTAGGAGCGTTTAAGGATTTCACTCATGCAGCCTGATGACTAACGTGCGTTCTGTTATGCATGGTACTTGGTATTAAACAAGTGAGAAAAACGACACGAAATGAGATACAATTGTCTGAGTCATAGGCAGTATCCACAACGAACAATGCTGAGTGTGCATGAGTTTTCTATTTATCATTTGGCTGAATTCAATGTTGCATTTACTGCTGAAATCTGTACTTTATTTCGTACTTTGAAGATGCAGTTTGATGTAAGTTTTAAATTCTTGCGTATATATGCTGTACACTTGTATCTTACACGTAACTTTAAGAATCATCACTCTTTAAGGATGTATGAGAAAGTTACTGTTCTCCATTAAAAGTGCAACACTAAGACGACATCGTTGGAAGTCCAAATTTACAGTGCGTGGAGCATGGAAGGTTACAGTTCATTAGTATAAGTGCCACGAAGAAGTACCAGTTATGTCATATAGTGACAGCAAGTGAAAACCAGTCAGTCATATTTAAATGGTAAGCGAAAGGTGGTGTGGCGTGAGTGATTACAGAGCGTAGGTATGGGATACTAGAATAGAGTTGATTATGAAGAGATTGGATATTTTCTTTCCAAAAGAATCCTGCTTCTGTATGCAGTATCACAATGCCCGCATTCACTTCTCTCGCCCGTGGCACTAAGCTGGATGACGCCTGTATTTTGCTTCGCCACGTTGAACAGGTGCACAGTGTTAAGGTGTGGGATGTCGTTATGTGGCTCTCATATTTTTAATTATATCTATATTTAAAAAAAATAACTTATCTGTTAAAATGTACAGAGAAGTTTTCTGAAAAATTCTATTCAGGCTTCTTGTGGCAATAACTTCTGTATTTTGGAAGATACTATTATGGAAAAGAAGATATGGAAGTCGTCTCTATATAGTATAAGCAATGGATAACAACAGCTTAATAAATGATTGTACGTAAATCTTGTTTGAGTTTGAATATAGAATTATACATTGTTGTGAATTTTGCATTATTATTGAAGTGGTGCAACTAACTTACTGCAAAACGTATGATAAATTTTTACAGTAGGTCTAATATTGTCACATATTGATTTACTCTGTATGAAAACTAAAATAGTTTAACATGGTTAACCGCCTTTCTGCGAATATTTCTAAAATTAACGCTCGTCACTTTTCAACACTTGGCTTCGCAGTAGCTTTCCAACGAATTAGCAGGAAGTCCATACTTATAGGACACCCTGCAGGCAAATACATTTCCTTGGACAGTTTCACTGCTCCAAACTAAAATTTGAAAAGTGTAGTATTGTTAATTTTATTATTATTGGCACAAAGGAGATCAACCATATTTTAAGCTATTTTTGTTTTCATGCAGTGTAAAACAATATTTGACAACATTACAGTAAGAATGTATCATGCATTTTGCAGTATGTTGCAGCTCTTTAATAATGGTGCACTATACGCACAATCTAGATCCTAAAAATGTCCAATCCATATATTACAAGAAGGCAATACGTATGCGATACAGGTAAAATCCGTATATTTCATATAGACAACCAATTAGCTACATACATCCAATCCATACATAACATATGGCCAACCTGTACGCGACATAAGTATAATCTATATGCTGCATGCAAACAGTCTGTAAGCTACATATGTGCACTCTGTATGGTGCATACGGATAAGCTGTGTGCGACATAAGGAAAATCTGTATAATACATACGTACAATACGTATACTGTATCTAGTCATGCGTACGGGACATAAGTATAATATAGATGCTGTCTCGGGGTTGAACGCAAGAAACATACGTATAATCTATATACTGCATACGTCCAATCCGTATATTACAAAAAGGCAATACGTATGCGACATACGTAAAATCCATATACTTCATACAAACAACCTATAAGCTACATACACCCAATCCATACATTACATACGGCCAACCTGTACGCGACGTACGTATCATTTATATGCTGCATGCAGACAGTCTGTAAGCTACATATGTGCACTCTGTATGGTGCATACGGATATTCTGTATGCTGTATCTGAACAAGCTGTGTGCGACATAAGAAAAATCTGTATAATACATACGTACAATACGTATACTGTATCTAGTCGTACGTATGGGGCATAAGTACAATATAGATGCTGTCTCGGGGTTGAACGCAAGAAACATAGGTACACAGCGTATAATACATACTTCTTGAAATTATGCTTCGTCCTGAGAGTCAGTGTGTGTCATCATTGTTAACTAATATGCTGTATATGGTCCTGACGTCACAAAGCTAGATATCACCTCCGTATATACTTGTTACTGTAGATGACGTCACACGAATGACGTCATTGCACTTATGCAGACAGTACGTATAATACATACTTTTTCAGCTATACGTTTGTTGCAGGATGTTATATACGGTTGTACGTTAAGTCCAGAAACTACAGGAATTACGAATGTAACCTACGTTTTTAAGTATGCCACCTACATTTTTTTTTCTCAGTGTAGGTTGGCTTTGGTTAGCTTAGTTTAGTATACATTTGGTAAACTCCTTCTATAATACTGCAGCAAACGTAAAAATTTGTGAATTGTGCATTAATATCACAAAAATCATAGGTTCAAGTTTTCTCTTACATACACAACTGCTAGGTCGTAATTAATGAATGTCTTAAAACGTTTCATACGGCTTCATGCTGCAGTGGATTGTGTTAACGAAATGTAAAGTATGACTTCTTTTACGATTCTCGGTATGCAATTATAATTATTTATTGCATTGTTTGTGTTCGTTTGAGATCCGCAAATTTTGCGAACATTATTACGAAATTAGACTCATATACTGTTATTTAGCGTGGCACATAGACTGTTATTTGTTATGGTACCAATAGCTTCTAATGTTTGCATTTAGTGTTTAGATATACCGTTACGTACAATATTATGTCCTAGCAACTGTTCGGAATATTTTTTGCAATATATTGTACGGCAGTCATTTCAAAAGTTCTGCACACTGAAAGATGTTATGCAAGCTAATAATTTATTGTACAAAATACCTTTACAGGCCGTCATACAATCTCCATACTTGTTTATGACAGCTTCCCAACATTTGACAAATTCTGTATTCTGGATATTGCACCTTCATTGTTGAGGTGTCTGATCACTCGGGTCACCACACTGAAAGCTTCGTCAATCCAATCTAAACATTTTCCACAGAGTAGTTCTTTTAATTTGGGAAACAAATCAAAGTCTGGTGGGGTCAAATAAGGACTATATTGGGAAGGGAAGTATTTCCCAACCATACTTGTTAATTGTCACCCTTACTTGTAGAGCAGTATACGGCCTTGCATTAGCGTTCTGAATGAGGACACCAGATGCAAGCATGTCGGGATTTCTTTCAATAATTTTCGGGCACAAAACATTTTGCAGAAACAGCTTGTAGTATACGCCTGGTATAGACGTCCCCTGTGACTCTATTGTAGCCATCTCTCCATTCGTATCATACGCGAAGATCATCGTGAGTTGAACGTTTGATTGTTGCTAGCGGAATTTCTTCGAGCGTGAAGAGTCTGAACTGTTTTATTGTGACGACTGAAACTTCAATTCTGGTTCAAACTCTCGTATCCAGGTTTCATCAATTGCAACAGTCGTTTGGAAAAACTTATCTCCTTCTGTTTGATAACGTTGAAGCAATTTTTCTGCGATTGTTTTGCAACATGCTTTCTGCTCTTTACTCAGATCATGCGGAACCCATCTCATCTTCATCTTCAGCTTCTCAGTAATAATGCTGTAAAGTGAAGTGACAGATATTTTGGCCTCATATACAATTTTCTTACATGTTTTCGTCGACCCTCTCTCAAAATGTCATTCACAATAGTCTCAGGAGTGTAGTCTGTTGCAGTTGATGGTCTTTCACTTCTTGGGGTGTCCGCAGTGCTTACACGACCTTCACGGAAACGAGCTGATCACCGAAATACAGTGCTATGATCCACTACACTATTTCGACAAAACTCCTGCAAAGTATTGTAAATTTCAGGTGGATTCTTTCCACATAGAGTTTCGATGTTGATATAGGAACGCTTATCATCATGTGTAACCCAATTTCAAGCAGGTTCACCACTGAATTTTTCACAACACAGCTAAGCAAACCAGAAAACATAGAAACAATCGTCAAGCCCAAACTCTGACCCACAACTGACCTAAAAGTGAACTTGATCAAACCACTCAAACGGTCGTGCATAGCCTGTGTGCAAGACTTTTGAAATGACCCTTGTATTTATACCTGGACCCTCTCATTTTGTAACGGTTTGCAACACAAAGCGAAAATAAGCATTTTGGTTATACTTTTGGTGACGTGTTTGTTTTCTACGACACAGTCCCACGTAGCACAGGATGGTGCTTGTCTCTCTCCCTTGTCTTCCTTTATTCGCATATACACTGTCGCTGAAATGCCTCCTCTATACGAACAAAAACCCGTGTGAGTTTCCAACTTCGTTCTGTTCAAATAGATGAAATGAGATGAATTTTTTCGAGAATAATCGCTTTTCAGACATATCATTTTGCAGTATATCATAAATCTATGTTCAATTATTGTGAACCATTGTACAAAAAACAAAATATTTTGATTGAATTATAATATGAAAATTGTGTGGTTATGCCTTCTTAAACTGCGAGGACACGGTTGCTCAGTGGTACAGCACTTACCTCTGGTGCGTGTGGTCCCTGATACGATCTCCGATCCAGTAAGTTTGTGGTGGATAACATCGTGTCCATGGGGTTGTCGGGTACTCTCGCTTTCTCTCACATTCTCTTCCCATTAATTCTTCTATCATCAGTCACTTGCCTTAATCATTGTATTATTGTCCCCCTTAGCTTAAATGGCATAATCGTGGGGCGTTATACCGAAAGTTACCTGCGCTAAGGAATACAATGTCGCATATAATTTGCAGAAGTTTTATGGAATACTTTTTACACAGTATATTACACTATTTTGTTTACAAGCATTTCCACCTTTGCTAACGCGCCTGGTCCCTATAGACACCTTGAGTTTCCACTACTTTGGCCCTGCCCTGACTTGGTTAAATACTTCCTTGCTTTTTGTGGCCATCCAGCACAGATTTGATTTTATTTGAACCTACTGCACTCGTTTACTCGTCAACTCACTACGGATCCAACCTTTCATGGTCCCACCAGGTTCTCCGTTTCTTAACCGATCACATACATTTCTTGTTATTAATGGCCACTTAACAGGGGTTGTTTGGTGTTTGTTACACTATAGCTTTTATGGCATATTTGTACGTGCTTTACTTATCACGTTTGCGTCCTCATAAGGGAATCTGCACCTATCAATCCATAAATGCAACTCACTTCTTAAAAAGCAATTTATACATTATTTGTAGTTAATTTCGTGGTGAATGAAATACAAAATAAGTTGTGTATGGTCCCCTAAAATTGGATAGTACGTATAAATATTGGATGATTTGAAAATTTTTGCTACCATTTAAAAGAACTTAGCCTAAGTATTTTCAATTCAAATTTTACAACTATTAATATCTACGTTTTATTGTCTTTTCTAACTTATATTCAGGAGAAAGAAATTAAATTAAAGATATATATGTTTATGATGATCAAGAAACAATTATTCGTAACATACATTACAAAATTCATGAAACAGAAAACATATTCTGTTTAATTATTTTAAATAGTTTGCTTTAATTCGGCATGTCACAGAATATAACTTGTGTCACAGATTAGTACTTTATTATTTCTCCCATGCAGAGGGGAAAAAAGGGAACTTTGAAACAGCGTTACCATCTTGTACAGCACAAAATTCTCAGCTTTTACAGAGTACCGAATATCTTGGTAAGTACCTGACTTATCGATCTCAAATAAACGTGACAATGCTCCTTATGACATACTGATTTGCTCTATGCATTTTAAATTATACTGTACTAGGGATCTTTTTCAAGTTATTGCATTATTTCCAAATTCAACATTTCTCTCTTCTGTTGTGGCAACGCTGTTTAACTGATCCTTCTAAAATTAAAGTCATTTTAAAGAGTTCTTCCCAGTATTTCCTTTAATGTGCACAAATAGTTATTACTTCATTCCTTGTGTGTGTTAAAGGCGTTTATATTTGACATATGTTTTACAATATTTCTCAAAAAGTATGCAACACTGATCTGCGAGTGCCATCTCTTTCGTCTTTGCATCGATAGATGTCCCCCTTCCTGTAGTTGCTTTGTGCAAAGTTTCGCTTCTCTCTCTCTCTCTTGGTTCCTCTATTATAAAAGTGGGACATTATAAATGGTGCACCCGGTATATATGAAACAGGCAAATTCATCTGTATCTGCAAACATATTTAGTGGAAACGAAATAAATCATATTCCTATGCAAGATTTTCGCCTAACAAAAACACAAAACTCGTTACATCACATAGGAATAAAACTAAATAATAAACTATCAAAAATCTCTGAAACAAATACCAAATTTGCAGTTTAAAATTCATTTTAAATTATTGTAACATAATCACCTATTTTGTGGCATAAAAGAGTAGTTTAATCAATTTCTTTTATAAGACAAAAATCAAAATTTCCTTTCTGTGTCGAGCAAATATATACGTATAAACGGCAGTTATTGAACGTTTTTTATAGCGTGACGAAGATATGAGCTCAAGAGTTCCTAAGACGGATAATTAATTGAATACATAATTTACTCCAATCTCATTTGCTTAAAGTTCCTATTGCATTAAGAAAGTTAGATTTACTAACTTGGGAGGTCCAATGTTGACCTCTCATCTAAGTGTTCATTATGGGGAGATGAGCCAATTAATTAAAATTGTACTAAGGATAAATTATTTCTCAGAGTGAAGGAATAGCCATAGATGAGATCACTAATTTTAAAATATCTGCATGTTGCCCTTGGTCCACATGTCTGGAAACAAATACATGATTCCTCTTTCCGCACTTAAATTGCACAAAAAAGCTGTTTGGGACGCACACGATCTTCAAAAACATTCTGTAGACTATGAACATCTCCTTGCGTTTTACAGACTTTTCCACTGTTGCCAACACCCAACCAATACCCTCGCCCGGCAGGTGCCGAAGTACTAGCATCTTTCGCCATGCCCGTATGTCTGGGTTTGTTGCTTACTTCTTTTATTTGCAGAAAACGGGATAAATATTACTTCTTTCCATCTACTGACGGGACGGCCGGGACACACCCTGAAAACGGGACTGTCCTGGTCAAAATTGGACGTATGGTCGCCCTATCGAATAGGAGACATGACCGCGGTTTGGTGATGCTAGAGCAGCAATACCCTGCAGTTCAGTAGGTTATTTGGTGACGCTTACTGATTGTTTTATTTATCGTGATTATGTCGTCATTTTACACACCACATACATCCTATGGTCCTGATGTTTTCTGGTAATAAAGCCATATTCTAGGTTCATAATACGGCGTTGTTAAATCGGTTTAAAGTTTTAAAGGAATACAACTCACAATTGTGTGTCCATGGTGAACTTTCAAACTATTCTGGCCAACAATACACTGACACCAGGGTTTTCTTAATGTCATACGGAGTGTGTGACGTCGAATGCATGATCTCGGTCTACTCATTGGTTGCGTTTCGGAGGTTAATTTTGCAACAGACTTAAAACGGACATTTTGAACACACGAACCCAATATATCGTGGTTTCGCTAAAATAGGTAGGATTTGTTTTATTTTTTAGAAACGATCTTAAAACAGAAACTACTAGAAACAAGGAAAGAATTTTGTGGAGTGTTAAATAAAATTTTACAAGAACGTCTCAACGAAAAATAATGTGTATGGAACTGTACAAGGAATAAATATGAACATTACGAAAGAGCGATGTTCGAGACGTGCAAAATGAAATGAAATCTTTAGTTTTACGTCCCACTGTTATGCCGGTTAGGATAAAGGAGACGATGATGATGAGAAATGAATGAAATGGTGGAATGAGGAAATTGGGAGGAAATGGGAGAACCCCGAGAAAACCCACGAACACGGTGTTTGTCCACCACAAAGTCCACACGGCGCGAGCTGGGATCGAACCAAGGACCCCAAGCACCGGAGGTGAATGTTCTACCACTGAGCCACCGCGCCCCCCTCGACACGTGAAGAATTAAGTATAAGGGGCCATCAACTGAAACCCGTTCGTTCCATGTGTTATTGGTATAGTGTGTAGGAGGACATTGTTTGTTACGGGCCGAAACGCCAAAATACGTGTCTCCTACTTTGGTCTCCCGTAACACATATCCGGTTCCCAGCCAAATCGGTTGTGTACAGGTAACATCATTCGCTTCCTAGTTATAGCATGTAGAGGCACTTTGGGGCCCCGTATTTCGGAAATTTCTGCGTATGGGCCCAAACGCCAAAATACGTGTCTCCTACTTTGTTCTCCCGTAACACATATCCGGGCCCCAGCAAAATCGGTTGTTTACACTTGAGACCGTTTCCTCGTTAGTTATAGGGTGTATAATGAACTTCCCCTTGTTCAGGAACACTTTTTAAGTCAGTAAAATGTATTCTTATTGTGTTCATTAAGTTATATTTGATAGAACTATATGATAAAATAGTACCAAATACTTTGCGTCGTTGTCTGTTACATGAACGTTTAATGTAAGGAATTCCTACTTAGATGGCCTTAGGCTCGAATCTCGACCATTCTTTTTGACTTTTTCCTCTAGCCATGCTCATACTGTGGAATCGAGAAACTCAATTTTGAAGTAAATGTAGTTACAGCTAGTTTAAGACGAAATTATATTCAAATATTCAATTCTGTTATTATATGCTTTTCTTTAACTTGCAATGTTTCAACTTTAATATTAAATCCTACTACCTTAATGTAATTCATTTCCGTACGGCATATCATGCTGAATGATTGCACAAAGACGACAGTTGGGCCCTAATAAAAAAATCGATTGTTATTATAATATATATATATATATATATATATATATATATATATATATATATATATATATATATATATATATATATATATATATATAGATAGATAGATAGATAGATAGATAGATATTTAGGAAGTTTGACTCAGAAAAAAGTACAATAAACCGTACGATGGAACATGGACTACTGGAGGAAATTCAAACTCATTTAGTATAGAAGAGATGAATAATGGCACTTCAGATGAGCGCTCCTCACTCGTTATTAGCCCTGTATAAATGGAAAATCGCTTTATAAATATATTTTTTTTCTTTACAAACAGTACGGAACACTACTAGCTAAACAAATACGGAACACTACTAGCAATTACAGTTATCTAAGAATAAAACTTTAGCTAATTCATGCTAAGTTGAAATTTCACGCAATCTTTTCCTTTATTACTGTCCGTTAAAAGTTGTTGCAGCAAAGAGGTGATAAATGTTTTGAGCAGATTTCAGGGTCTACATTTCCTATACAACTTCCTTTTATTCTAAGACTGAAGTAGTGTCCATTTTACACATTGAGGAAAATGTGTGAAATCATATAAAAACCTACAAAAGAGGCTGCCGTGAGCCTCCCGCACCGCTCTCCAGTTAGTTACTATGCATTCAGGATGCATGATGCAGTTTTTCCTTTTAGGGACATTTTCGAATTCAGTAAGTTTTTTACTGTTGTATGAATTGAGTTGTATTGGGTAGAAATGTCTGATAAAGAAGACAATATACTCAAACATAAATCATCTTTTTCGAAGTTCTAATGGAAAATAAATTGTCTTAAATATGATACGTTTTTGAAGAGATAAAGAGCAAAAAGTCTCATAATGGTGTCATTTGGATGAGTATTTATAACTTACAAATAGTCATGTTTAAGTCATGGCTTATTAGATGAGAGGTTAGTGAACGGCAGTTCTACGCTGGTGTTCGTGAGTTCAAAACTCGTCCACTTTTGTTACTTTCTTCTTTTCGCTACACTTAGTTTATGCACTCCAGATCTGCAAGCTTAAAGCAAATACAATAACAGCTAGTGAATTAAATGTAGCTACAAAGTTGAATGTAGTATTATTTTCAAAGTTGTATATTGTAAGCTAATGAAAAGCATGTATTATCGTGTCATATTTGAGAATAATGTCAGCTACAATTAATTCACTGGCTGATACTATATTTGATTCAAGCTTGGAGATCTAAATGCATAAACTAAGTGTAGCTAAAGGAAAAATTAACAAGAATTGACTAAATTCGAACTTAGGATCACCTTAGAAGGAATACTGTTCACTAAACCCTCATCTCACAAGCCACGACTTGAACATACAAATTTGTAAGTTATAAATTTGAGTAAATTTGTAAGTTACATTTTTAAATTACCGTCCGACTGTCGTCGTTGTGCATACAATCAGCATGATATGACGCAGGGAAATGAATTACATTAAGGTAGTAGGATTTAATATCAACATTGAAACATCGTAAGTTAAAGAAAAGCATGTAATAACAAATATCATATTTGAATATTATTTCGTCTTAAACTAACTGTGACTACATTTACTTCAAAATTGAGTTTCTCGATTGTACAGTATGAGCGTGGCTAGAAGAAAAAGTTAATAAGAATGGATGGGATTCGAGCCTAAGACCTCCAAGTAGGAATTCCTTACATTAAACGTTCATGTAACAGACAACGACGCAAAGTATTTGGTGTACTATTTTATCATATAGTTCTATCAAATATAACTTAATGAACACAATAAGAATAAATTTAAAAAGTGTTCCTGAACATGGGGAAGTTCATTATACACCCTATAACTAAGTTACAAGAGGTCTGCGTCCCATCTGAACGGCACATCCGCCGAGTCAAAGTTTGAAATATCCCACTCTAGTAGGTGAAGCAAAAGTATGTGACAGGCTACGTAGCGTTCTCCGTGGCTGAATGCGCAGTTCACCGTGAGTTCTCATGGTGTTTGGAGGTGTTTTTGAGCGCTCCGTGAAAGCATATCCTGCGTTTCCTTTGTTTTTTCTTTAGTTTTTTTGGCCCTGTGCTTAGGACTGTATAGTGGTGTTAATTACTGGAAATTGTGTCAGGTAGTACTACGCTATGAATACCATTCGACAAAATACGTTAAAATTTGAGTTTGACAAGAATTGCAGACAATTACGACCGTCACCGGCTGAAATACACATATGGTTAAGTGAAAATTTTTTCCGATCTGATGAACAAAGTGATTGCAATTCAATTACACAACGAAGACTTCTGTGTATATGTTAAACTGGATACAGCTCTGAATTTTGAACAAGCTTTACGTACTTTGCCACACTCTGTTCCCTTCCGTCATTCGACTGGTGTTTCCTCTGTAGTGAATATATTGGATTCTACTACTAACTATACTAAAGTCCGTATTTTTGAATTACCGTGTGAACTTAGTGATGATGTAGTACGTGATACCTTGCGTGAATATGGTGAGATTAAACAAATAGTACATGAAAAGTGGGACACTTACTTAAAATATCCTGTGTTGAATGGTGTTCGCGCAGTTTATATAGAATTGGGGAAACATATACCCTCTAAACTCCACTTCATGGGTTATAAGGCTTCAATTGTGTATCCTGGACAGCTTCATACCTGTTTCCGCTGTTTGAGTACGGATCATCTTGTTTCCCAATGCAAGGTACCACCTCGTCAGTTACCTCGTCCTCAGCCCAAACAGGGCGACCTTCGTATGACAGCTTTATCCACTGGTAATCTCCCGAAAACCCCGCATTACTCGTTAAACTCATTGTCTCTTTCTTTACGGCCCAGTGTTTCCACGAGTGTTCGTGATGTGTCTCGAGCTCCCCCTTCTTTGGTGCATGATCCTACAGAATTTCCTACTTTATGTCATGATGTCATAACAGAACCTGAGCCAAGTACTACGGCCTTACAAGATTGTGTTGACCCGATTCAGTGCCCCTCGACCAACTCAGTGCTACAAACTGCCCCGCCCAATCTGGCAACATCGCAGGATGATGTCCCATTGTCTACCTCTCATGTTCAGCTTACTAAGAAATCAGCCTCAACTCTTGAAAATGCATCTGAATCTACTTTGCCCTTTACTAGTGCTCATGGAAATCAACTACGGCGATCGTTACGTAAAAAACGAAAAGTGCTCTCAAATAAAACAGACAGTGTTAGCCAAGCAATCCAAGATAGTATGAGTGACCCGGAAACACATAGTGGCGGTGGTGACCTTGACTCTGACATGGTTTGTAACAACTTCTCTGCTACACGCGAGTCTCGTGAGCAGAGTGGTGAAACAGAGCCTACTGCTTCGTAAGTTCTTGTGTATAGCTTCTCCTCAACACCGTTCACGTGCTTTCGGGTTCTTATGCCATATATTTTATTTTCTGCTTTCCCTGCAGTACAGTTCTCACGTGATGTTTACCGGATTGTTTCTATTTATGTTTTTATTTTTCTTTCTTTTCAAACTTCAGGAAGAGTGGTGGAGATTGTGTTTCAGTTGGATGCAATATTTCTCCTCTCCCCCCTCTGTAGTGAGGTGTATTTTTTCACAACTTATCCAGTTTTTGGTGTTATTTTTTCAGATTGCTTTCTTATTTTATGTATTTATTAACTTGATGGCAGGTTCTCCGTATCCTACTAGACCTAACGTGCGCCGTCTATGTACAATCAATATCGCTGGCATTCACCATCCAGCGAAACAAAATAGTTTAAAAACTTTTGTTATGCAAAGTGGTTACGGCATCATTCTTCTGCAAGAGGTCCGCTTTGAATGTTTTGACTTTCTGCCAATGTACAATGCAATTGTGAATATCGGACCGAACAATCGGGGTACTGCTATCTTAATCAAAAAGGGTATTGTCGAAGAACGCATTAAACGACTTCCCTCTGGCCGTGGTATCAGTTTATTTTGTGATGGATTTAATATTGTGAACGTTTATGGTATTTCTGGAACAGTTAACTGACGTTCTCGTGATCATTTTTATAACGAGGAAATTGTGCAGATTTTACCAGATATTTGTGATCCTATTATTCTGGCTGGTGACTTTAATGTACTGGAACGAAAAATCGATACTACTGGCATCTTCCATCCGAGTGTCACTTTTACCCGCCTTATCCAACAGTTGCGGCTCAGGGATGTGTGGTGGAATCATTGGACTGTGCCTAAATTTACTTTTAAGAATAGTCATATGATGTCCAGGTTAGATAGGTGGTACATAACGTCTTCTCATTGTTCAAATATAATTGAAACGGACATATGTCCAGTTTCATTTAGCGACCATGCAGCGGTTTATTGTGTTCTTAAAATTCCGACAGGTGTCTCGCATACGCATGGTAGAAGTTACTGGAAATTAAATGCTCAACTTCTCCATCCAGCTATCATCAGGAATGATTTTCGTCAACGTTGGCAATTTTGAATGCGTCAACGACGTTACTTTTCAACTATTTCTGAATGGTGGACTTCTTACGTTAAACCCAATATAAAACGTTTTTTTCCATTGGTACGGAAAAGAAATTAAGCGCGAGACTCATCAGACATTAGAATATTACTACACTGTATTAAACGATCTCTGGTCTCAACTCAGCAGTGGATAAAGTGATGGATCGATAACTAAAATTTTTGCAATTCGGAACCCAGCTCGGAAGCTGAATATTTTTTAAATTCTTAATTCTCCAGATTTTAAGATATTTCTCTCCATTCGTAATCATCTGATGTTCTAAAAAGAATTCTCCATCTTAATTCAATAACTGCCTAATGTGATCCTCGCAGTTCTTAAGCTTTCCTTCTTCTGTTTCACAAAGTCACAATTTCCATCCTAATACGATACAATACTGTCCGATCATTTTTTCTCAATTCTAAACTTATATATGTAAATCTTTCCTTTCTGTCTCCATATTTGAATTTTCACTCCCTCAATGTCGTCCATGAACTCTTATGGCTTGGGATCGAACCTTCGACTTTTCAAACCAAAAGTAAGCGCTCTAGCAATGTGCTATCGTAACTATATAGGTTTGTTCTTAAAAGCAGGGTCATTTTAGATTTTGCCCGGGTCCGGGAGGAGGCGGACATAATGAAAATGAAATGAAAACTTTCAGTTTTACGTCCCAAGGTTATGCCGGTTAGGCTAAAGGAGATGGCGATGATGAGAAATGGTGGAATGAAAAAGTGGGAGGAAACGGCAGAACCCCGAGATAACCCACGAGTACGGTGTTTGTCCAGCACAAAGTTCACACGGCACGAACTGGGATCGAACCAGAGACCCCAAACATCGGAGGTGAACGCTCTACCACTGAGAACCCGTGCCCCCGGTGGATGTAATATTTTCATTTTTTATTAGTAAAAAATGAAATGAAATCTTAAAGTTTCTATCCCACGATTATGCGGGAAGGATAAAGGAGACGGTGACGATAAACAGTGAAATTGTGGAATGAAAAAGTGAGAGGAAACGGGAGAACCCATACTCACAGTGTTTGTCCACCACAAAGTTTACTTGGCACGAGCTGAGATCGAAATTTTTTCTTATATTACTACACATTTGATCAAAGAACATGTATTTCTCAAGCTCAAGAGAGGGGGCAATTACATCCTTCTGTCCTGCCCAAATGACGCCAACTGGAACGTTTGCTTGTAATTACTGACAAGAAATGAATAACACTGATTTCTGTCAGTAGTGTTTAGAGATCTGCGCCCTTAATTACAGAACTTGGGAAGCGCAAAACCTACTGCCATGATTAACAATTTCCATAGAATTCACAAGGAGCATCTTTTCTAGTTTGATGTGATATGCAGCCTTTGAAGAAGGAAAAGAATGCAAATAAGGGTGTTTATGAAGGTATGGGAACATTTTGTGACGTTTTGTTTTATTCAGGCTATAGAAAGGCATTCCGGAACAAACTAATGCAAGAGACGGTTTTAGAGCGATAAATCTTGTAAACTGGTTCCTGTTTTTTCCGTCTGAATGGAAAGAGTACATTACGTCACACATCGCTTTAAACTAGGAGAGGTGGAGAAAGGGGGTGAGTTGGGATGAATACCGGAAGTAACTAGTCGATGAGAAGTGTATTTCGGAATGCATAAGCACACGGCGCAAGAGTTTGTTCCTAAGTTGGACTTAAACATTTGCAACATTTTCTATGCTTCCAACTGTACGAGGGTACATTTTCGGTGCTAATTGAGCTATTATTGGGTGGGTACTAGTGGAATATGGATCTTTAGATAGAGGGCATATTATTTCCTGTGCAACTCTTTGACCTCTATGGATTGGTTTGATAGTTTTCGAGGCAGACTATCATAAAGCTTGATGTTTCGCACTTTCAGAATTTCATAACACTGTTTTCTGGAGGTGTTTTCTCTTTCAAGATTATTACACTTTCTTTTTCTTTTCAATCTGATTTAAATAATCATTTACTAAATGTATGGCATTTTGTTCAAGAAGACCCTATATATCTGAAAATAGTAACTGTTTATTTTGTCGTAATATATTGGCTAAACGAGAGGTCAAACCTATAATTCCTTCATTACTTAATTCAATTAATTACGATAAAATTTTAACGAAGTTTGAAAAGTAATAGTTACCCTTAATTTCTAATTTTTAAGAAGGTTATCTCGGTACAAAAATGTAAATGCGTAAGTCCCAATGCTAAGAGATAACCGAATGGGAGAATCTCTTGTAAAGCACGGCAAAATTATCTCTAAATATTCAATAGTCGACAAGTACTTTTTTCCTAACATATTTGATAAAAAGTATACTTTCCTTCAGCTTTCAGTGACTTCCCTTTCGAGTATTTTGTAATTCTATATTTGGCTTAAGTTTAGAGTTGCCCCTCCAGTCTGAAGTTGCCCTTGGACTTTGTAACATACAAAAAACAGTTCTTAAAGTATTAAAAATTGTTACATTTCACTTAACTTCAGTAATCCGTGTGTTTCACAAAAATTTAAAAGGTTTTCTTCATTATTTTTGCGCATCCGTTACACCTGTTCGCCATATTTTACAACTACCATGCTACTGAAACCTTCCGCAATGCTTCCGCGTCCGGCAAATAGTACTAACTTCCACACATCTTTTCTCGTATTAAACATAATTCTCCTGTCGAACTTACATTCCTAAACATCAAATAAAAACTTCAAATTATCATTTCTTACCTCATTTCTCCTGTAAATTTTCCTGATTTTTATAAAAAGCGGAGGGGTAACTCTAAACTTAACCCCTATATTTCTATGGCATCTTTAGTCATTAAAGAGAAGTGTTACTTTTTCAGTGCCTGGACTTTTGCACTCACGTAATCATTGTATTTCAATAGTAAACAACTGGTATTTTTCATTATAATCCTAGAATATGAAACATTTAGGGGAGAGTGGGGGGAATCGTGCGCGACAGGGAACCATGCCACACCACCTTTCCGAAGTTACGACCCCGAGAAAGAGCTTTTGATTGATGCTACAATCTAGGGATCGTCATAGGAACAACTGCCATATTAGGCTTTTCGAGCCAGTTGTATTGTGTTGTGTGGGACGAGTGGATGTTTCTTTTTCTTCCCTTTCTTGTTAGTTTGAAGTTGGAGAAAATAAGGAGGTATATCTTAATTTTTTAATGTACTGTTTTGAACTTTGCTTGTTTCGATAATGTATGACTTTTTCTAGACACATGTCTACTTGTTATGAGGGATACTTTTTAAAATATTTTTGTAGTAAGTTTTATTTTGTAATGTCGGTGTGGAGCAATGGTACGCTTCGAAGAGAGGGTGGGCACAATTTCCCCAAATTACATTAAAGGTAAAATATGTATTTATATCAATATTTCAATTTTGTTCACAGATACCTAGAATTTTAAACTGAAAAACAGAATAATTCCTACTTTCAGGAGAGTTTAAGAAATGCTCTGGACGCTATCAAAAATAAAAGGATACATTAAAAATACGGGAATTTGGCAGATATTTCAACATACCTCAGTCTACTTTACGAAAAAACTTGTAGAAAATCGTGCTATTCCTACTCTAACAGGGCTCGGAAGAAAATTAACGTTTCTGCTGAAGTGGAAACAGAATTGAAGGACTATATTTTAACGCTGACAAAGTTATCCTACGGGTTAACTCCAAAAGAATTGCAACTTACAGCATTTAGATACGTAGAAGATATATGAAACTACACATTACTTTCAATAGAGAAAAGGCTATAGCAGGTAAAGACTGGTTGTATGGATTTTTAAAGCCAATCAGGATGTAACTATGTGACAAAATGAAGGAACAAGTTTAAATAGAATTACTGCGTCCAATGAAGAAGAAACGAAACTACTTTTCTCAAACCTTCAGAAAGTTATGGATTACCTTAAATTTGAGCCAAGACAAATCTACAACATGGATGAGACTGGCATCACCGTCGTCCCAAAGAAATGCCCGTATCTTTAAGCTGCGAAAGTTGTAAAGAGGATTGGTGCTGCTACTTCAGCAGAAAAAAAGGCGTACAGTAACTGGTGTTTTTGCTTTCAACGCAACGGAATCTTATATTCTTCCAATGCTGATTTATTGGCGGAAACGTATGACACCTCATTTGCAAAGGAATGGTCTTATTGAATGTTCTCATAAGTGTTCGAAAACTGGCTGGACAAACGCACAATTGTTCACTGAGTGGCTAGTTTATTTTGAAACAAATACAAAACCCATAGCAAGTGATCCAGTGCTGCTTATTTTAGATAATCATGCCAGCCATATTTCAATTGAGAGTTATGATTTTTGTAGGAATAACCACATATATATCGTGCACCTTAGTTACAGTTACACTGTGAACATGCTTAAGGACAGAGTAAATATAGGCCCACCACAGAGCGTCATACAGGGTGCGTTCACAAAGTTTCAAGACTGAGTGTTACCTGAGTAGGGGCGCGTGCACAGACCCGTTCCACTGACAGGGTGCGGTAGTTGGGGATGTCAGCTAACCGTCCACACGAGTGTCAGTTGCATTGTTGCCACACTTGGTACAATTGTACCAAATTCAGCCCTTTTTGTCATTCGTCGGCCCGTTGGTACCACGCTAGCATTTTCAGCCCCTTTTGTGAAATATTTGGTACAATTCTACCCAATTCAGCACCATTTAACAAATACTTGTCACATGTTCAAAAGTGTCAGTAAGGCTTTATCTACATCTTTTTCTTTTGATGTCTTTCACGGAAGCTTCTAGGTCCCTGGACCGGTTTTACATTTTTTTTTTTTTTTTACAAATGTCAGTTTACTTATCATACAGTTCATTATCCTCCTTCGGTCATGAAATAAGCGAGAAAAAGATTTAATAATTTATATTTTAATATTTTATTATAATGTACTGTTTACACACGAACTCGGAGATGATTGATTTGCTCCTCGTTTTATATATTTTTTTTTCATATATGGCCATAATACCGTTTTGGCTTATTGGTCACATTTAAATAGAGACGCGTTTGGTTTCGTTACAATAGATACCAAAGATTAGAACTGTTTTCTCTTGTAATTTGTGGCCTCTGTTATACTTCCTATGCGCAACAAAAGTTTCATCTACTTCCAAGGTTGTTCGGGTTCTTCCCATTTGGAAGTTTTTAAAAAAGTTTTCTTTTTTAAAGAGTACTTTCTTGATTTCCACTCTTGGAAGAGGGAGGGTGGTAGTGTTCTAGAACTTCACCTCTTTTATTTTTTGTTATTATAGGGCCATAGTATTATAGAGCCATGTTATTACACTGGTATAAAATAATGAATTCAGCCCTTTTTGTTTCAATTTGGTACTATTTTTCAGCCCACTCCAGAGATAGGACTGTGGCAACACTGGTCAGTTGCCTCCGAAAGGCGGGAGTGAGTAGATAGCTAGTAGTGGGGGTGCGTGTCGGTGACTGACGTCGAAACCTAAGTGAGTGGAAAATGCAGCGGCGTTTGGAGCAGCGTTATGCCGTGAAGTTCTGTGCGAACTTCACAAAACAGTTACAGACTTCTCATATGAATCAAGAGGCCTGCAAAGAAGACGCCATGTCACCTGCAATGGTTTTAATGTGGTACAAGAGGTTCAAAGATGGCCACAACGACGTTGAAGACGAGGACTGCTCTGGGAGACCAGAAACAAGCCGAACTGAGGAAAGCCTGATTAAAATGCATGAATTCTGATCGTCGTCTTAGTGTTAGATTAATTGCCGATGAACTGATATTGGGTCCGACTACGCTATTCAAGTTAGTGACAGAAGATTTGAAGATGAGAAAAGTGTGTGCCAAACTTGTTCCCAAAGTTCTGACGGATGAACGGAAGGCCTGGCTGTTTGCAAAGAAATGCTTGAACGTTTCCAAGACGATCCTCGTTTCTGGATACAATTCCAGCATTCCATGCGACTTTGACGATGCCCCTTCACAGCCTTGAGCGCGAAGACTTTCAGGGACCTTATGAACAATGGAAAGCACGCTGACAGCAGTGTGTTGATGCCCAAGGTCATATTTCGAGGACTTTTAGTTCGCTATACAAAAATGCGTAATACATTTGTGTTTCTGAGACCAGTCTTGAAGCTTTGTGAACGCAACTTGTAAGGGCGTGTCTGCTGTACAAGTTCAAACTGGTGTCAAACGCTGATGCAGCGGAGCGGAAGATATGCAAAGCCTTTGGTGAGGATGTCGTGACTACGCGGACAGCGCAGCGGATGTTTAACATGTTTAAGGACGAAACACTCGAAGACGCACAACGTGCCGGAAGACCAACACATGTACAAAATGAAGATCTTCAGGCAGCAATTGAGGCGAACAGTGGCCAGACATGTGAGGAACTGGAACTACAATTCTGTGTAAGTGGAAAAACCATGTGCAGCACCTACATCAACTTGGAAAACACTACACGTTGGGTCTATGGTTCCCATGTGAATTGACTCCGGGTCAGAAGGCAACGCAAGCAGACATCTGTGTTTCTTTTATGTCTTGTCTGAGGAAGGAGCCATTTCTGGACAGGATGTTGACATGTGATGAGAAGTGGGTCCAGTAGAAAGTTCCATGGCGCTGTCATCATTGGTTAGCACCCCACGAACCGGTTTCAAAACAGCCGAAAACAACACTGCTCCAAAAGAATGTCCTCCTGTGTGTTTGGTAAACTGCTCGCGGCATCGTGTATCGGAAACTGCTACCAGCTGGTCATAGCATCAATGCAACTGTGTACTGTCAGCAGTTGAGCCGTGTTCAAGAAAAACTCAAAACTCTGGATCCAACACTACTGAATCGCAAATTGATCCTCCTATTTCAGGAGAACGTAGCTAGGATGTCCACGTGTCGACAAGCCCCACGTGGCTAGGATGACAAGGGACACCATTCTATCTTAGGCAGGAAACAGTATTTCATCCCCTATACCCTCAGAATCGCACCGTCCGATTATCACCTGTTCCATTCCTTGGACAATCACCTTAGAGGACGCCAGTTTGAATCCCTAGTAAAAGATGCAAAATGCATTTGATACTTTTACGTTTTTCTGCCTACCAAGCTCTACCACAATGGAATCTATTGCCTTCCAGAACGTTGCCAGAAGGTCATCGAAGCTGATGGGGACTATTTTTAATCTTCCAGGTACGTCTTAGGTGACATATCGATGTTCGAAAGTGGGGGGTGAAAAACCTAAAAACTTTCTTGGTTACTTTTATACTTTCATTTGAGATGAAATGAAACTTTTGAGTGTTATTACCCACGGGTATGTCGGCTAGGATAAACGAGACGGTGATGATGAGAAATGAATGAAATGGTGGAATGAAGAAAGAGGGAGGAAACGGGATAAAACCAAGGAAACTCACACACACGGTATTTGTCCACCACAAAATTCACTTGGCGAGAGCTGGGATCGAACCAGGCACCGCATTCAGCAGATGTGAACGCTCTACCTTTGAGCCACGCGGTCCAACTTTTATTGGAGAAGAAAATTACAGGTTGTTATTTTTTGTTCTAATGAAGGAAAAAAGAAACAAGAAATTATGTTATTTTTACCTAGAGGTGAAAAGAACACATTGCATTATTTTCACTATTTCAGTGGTGGAGTTTTTCCTTCTGGTGTATGGGTTCCTCGGCTCAATCCCAGTTCGCACCAAGTGAGCTTTGTGGTAGACAAAAGCCGTGTTCATTTATTTTCTCGAGGTTCTCCCGTTTCCTCCCACTTTCTTCATTCCATCATTTCTTCATTTCTTATTATCACCGTCTTCTTTAGCCTAACCGGCATAGCCGTGGGACTTAAAACTTAAAAGATTTCATTTCATTCCATTTCCACCTGACGTGATAAGAAGTAACTATGTTGGATCACTACTTCAATGTAAAAGTAGGAGGATCAAGTTATGTTATTTGCACGTATTGGTGCATGTAACTATATGGCTACCATCGAACCAGCCATCCGTTACTTAGTTAATCTTGAGTTCAAGACGGTAAATAACTGTTACAAGAAATCGATACTCAAACTAGCAAAAACACAAATAGTTCTCAAGTGATCACTTCTTACCACTGACACCTTCAAAAGGTTCAATCTTCAAATTATATATATATATATATATATATATATATATATATATATATATATATATAGGGTGTTTCAGAACAACACTGACAACGTTTGGGAGGTGATTCCTGACACCAAGATAAGACACAAAGTACAGACCAATCTGGATGCACAAATCTTTCCTTTCAAAGTTATATGCAGCCGAAAGCATGCAAAAATGAAGTTTAGAGGTCCCTAGCTCCAAAACTATGGGACCTACGGTAGTCAGGCCAAGACTTAACTTACAAACTAATATCTGCATTATCCAAAAATACATATTTCAGAATCCTAAAGTACTCACGAAGAGATTTTTATACATGTAGTTTGGGTACGGGCATATGGACGGACTCAGGGTAGAAGGTAACAAGTCACTTTTTTTAAAATTTTCGGTTTTTAACACAGAGTTGTAGTATTTTAAATGGCGCTTTTTTGTATGAAAAGCCCTATGAAAAAAACGTGACCAAAAACAAGTACAAGGGACGTGCAAAAGGGAATAATTAAGCTACAATGGAATCCACACTGGGTAAAAGGAAATAAGGTGACTCTCCTGAAAAATGAATAAAAATGACTTGTTACCTTTTACCTTGAGTCCGTCCATATAATTTAAAGTACTCACCAACTACCTCTATGAAAATTTGTTGCGGAAGTGATACATGATTTTAAAACTTGGATATTAGAATAGGCCACATACTAGTTCCTAAGCTAAGTCTTGACCCGACTACGGTAGGTCCAATAATTTTGGAGCTATGGAAATTTAATGTTCATTTTCTCATGTTTTTGGCAGCCTATAACTCCGAAAGGAAGCATTTGTGCACCCAAGTTAGTCTATACTTTTCGCCTTATCTTAGTGTTAGGAATCACCTCCCAAACGTTGTCGGTGTTGTTTTGAAACACCCAATATATATATATATATATATATATATATATATATATATATATATATATATATATATAGAGAGAGAGAGAGAGAGAGAGAGAGAGAGAGAGTAAAAGTGTGGAGGAACGCGGGGTAGATCATCCCCCACTTTCTAGAAAATTAAAATAGGCAAAGATAGACACGGTGGACGGCGTGACGTCATGCGTCAGTAGACCTGGAGCTATAAGTGGTAGACAATAGCTTTTATTGCCCTCTTAATTGCTTTATTACCTAACCACTTTCTTGTCAATATGGCCGTGTCGGCCTTGGAGAGGCCGCCCCGTCCTTGGGGGAGGTTTCTGGGGGAAGTGGTTTTATTAGTTGTGCAATAGAGGTTGTTTGGAAAAGTGGAATGACCTCCTTTCTTGTTGAAACACGCTCCTATACGATTCTTGAATCGAAATTTTAAAAATTATAATCAAATTAGAATTAAAACTACGATTTAGATAATTAGAGCATTGGTATACGGCTTTGAAAGTGATCCAACACGATTTTTGATTGAGGATACGGCTTTGAATGCTGTTTCTAGTTTCAAACATGAACCTATACGTTTATTGAATCGAAATTATAATCAAATTAGAATTAAAACTACGATTTAGATAATTAGAGCAATGGTATACGTCATTGAACGCAATCCCTAGCTTCAAACGCGATCCAAAACGATTTTTGATTCAGGATACGGCTTTGAACGCTGTTCCTAGCTTTAAACATGAACCTATACGTTTTTTGAATCGAAATTATAATTAAATTAGAATTAAAACTATGATTAAGATAATTAGAACTTCAGTATATGGCTTAAAACGCGGTCCCTAGCTCCCACAAGGTTTTTTCCCCATTAATTTAATTATGATCTGACTTGTAAAGCTCGTAACTAATTGAACACTCTTATTTGAACTAGAAAATTATGAATAATGAATATGATTACACCCTTTAAGCTCCAATGTTTAGCAATGATTTTTAATGGTGCTTTGTTTTACGGAGTAAAGTATTAAGATGGAAAAAGGAAGCAAAGGAAGAAATATTTATTTATTTTCATTTATTTTTTTTGCGAACTGCACTTCTTTCGTTTAGCTTGCGTGGTTCTTAAATGATAGACTTAACATTGCCATTTTTCAGCGTTGCTCAGTACAAAATTTGCAGATACGCAAGGTCCTGTGTTCTCTCCAACATCCATTGCATGACTGAGCGTTGGGAGATTGACGTTCAGTTTCACACAACCTATGCAAACAACCTTGCGATATGATTGGCCAGGAAAGACCAGTTTGTCCCGCCTCCAATGTTTAATCATTCCCTCTAGTTTGAGTGTGCGGGAGAACCCACCCTTCCCCCACCTCTCTTTGGCTCCATCTTGTGTGAACAGGTTTCTACCCTCTCCCCACCTCACGACAACTGACATACATTTCCTGTCCCCCACCCTTCCCCGCCTCTCTTTGGCTTCAGCTTGTGTGAACAGGTTTCTACCCTCTCCCCACCTCGCGACAACTGACATACATTTCTAGTCACAAAGGATGTTTACTTCAAACCACTTTGGTGGTTGGTTCTGGAAACATCAACCTTTCCCCCGCCCACTACCCTGTTCGGACAAACAAACAGGGTGATGGTGCCAGACTGGCCTTGGACTCAATGCCAATAACCTGATGAATAAACGGTTGTCCTTCATATTGAGTACTGTAAAAACAACACACACAAAAAAAACCTGTAGAACGGTTTCTGTGTATTGCCACATAAAATAATTGTGCTGTTCTTTTCGGCAAAATACAAGTTATTGAAACAGATGTTGAAAATGATAGCTATATAGTTTACTGAATAAAGCCGGAATTTTAAAATCTAAGAACATTGTCGCCTGAACCCAGCTAACGAATTTTATTGCTTGGTAAACAACTATTGCCGTGAAAAATACGACAATTTGGCGTCTTTGAGGTACGAATTCAGACATACTGGCGATGTTTTTCAAACTTTAGGCATTCTGTGAAAATTCCCTGGTATTACCTCTATAGAAAAGGAAAGAAAGAAATATTTCCTTCGATTCGGCAAGAGGCCGACAAAGGAAATACCCCAATTCTTTTCTGCTTCTTTGCAGAGTGATGCAATGCTGTATTACAAGGCAAATTCATTTACTTTATTTTTTCTCCCCCTATTCCATTCCCCTTATGTTAATGAATAAATAAAAAATATATTATATAAATGCAGTACACATTTTCTGTATTGACAATCTTGCTTGCGAAGTCTTTTGCGTTGCTTCTTTAGTGTTTTTTTCTGGATTTTTTTCTGTCTTGTTCAAAGAAGAAGATATCATATTCAAGTAAGTTTTATATCATTATAATTGATTAGATATATTTGCATAAGTATCGAATGGTGGGACTCCCCTAGAAAATTAACACATATTGTTTTTTTTATGAAAATAATTAACACAGTGTAGAAACGAACTAACAGTTTGCCAATATGTTTCAACTTGTGGGGAGCATATCGAGCCCAAACAGGGGAACCGCGTCTGACTTATAACGCCTTCCGTGTTTGCCAAAACAGAGGGAACCATACATGGGGCATAACGCCCCGAACCTGAGGGAACCGCGTTTGACTTATAACGCCTTCCGTGTTTACCGAAAATCGGGGGATCCATACATGGGGGATAACGCCCAATCGGGAAAAGCTAGCTTCCTGAACGGCCCCACGGTTTGAGTTTTGATTCCGTTTCGGTTGCGTTTTTGGACAAGTTGACCAGAGGAAAGAGTGAAGAATGGAACTAGCATTATTATTATAGTTAAGAATATGTGGGGACACGAAAAATATCTTGACAGTGTTAATCTTTTTAGAGAAAAATGCGTGGTGACATCCCTTGAGAATCGCCAATGACAGATGGACTTATAGTTTACTACATAATTTTTGACGTTTTTTAGAAATGCGTGGTGACATCCCTTAAGAACCGTCAATGAGGGATGGAGTTATAGTTTACTACAGAATTTTTGACGTTTTTTAGAAATGCGTGGTGACATCCCTTAAGAACCGTCAATGACGGAAGGACTTATAGTTTACTGCAGATTTTTGGAGGTTTTAGAAATGCGTGGTGACGTCTCTTAAGAGCCGTCAATGAGATACTTTACATAATAGTTGGTATTTTAGAAATGCGTGGTGACATCCCTTAAGAACCGTCAATGAGATACTTTATAGTTTTAGAAATGCGTGGTGACGTCCCTTAAGAACCGTCAATGAGATACTTTATAGTTTTAGAAATGTTTGGCAATCTACCTTAAGACCCGCCACTGATGGACTTTACGGCAAAAATCAAGTGTGCAATTTCTTTGAATCTTTATAACTGAAATTGTGATTAAACAGAATTGCGTAATGTCCAATATTTTTGATGGTAGATTTTATATAAATACATTGTGTCTGAATGATTTGTCATGAATCTGTATTCATATTGGGAAGTCTTTTCGGAAAATAAGCAGTTTACACATAAAGAACACTTTTAGAACACATACATATTCAATATTTACTACAGATAATGTTCAAAATATATTGTTTAGTGTAAAATAATTAAGTTCAACAGAAAAGATAGACATTTGTTTTGCTTGTATCCATAATATTTTAGAAAATCAGTCAGTATTAAGTGCACAGATGTATTCACAAAGTGTTCAGAACTGAACAAAAAGTGTTCAGAACCGAATAAAAGTGTTTTAATGTGTTTTCATACTGAAAAATGTACTTATATAAAGAGTTCTCAGTTGTAGTGGATGCAATTTCCCAAGATACATGCGATTATTGCAATTTTACGTAAATGTGTAGACTTTTCTTTCCCACAGTTAGACTCGAAAGAAAAGAACTACGTTCATTGATCATAGCGGTGGACTTCCCCCTTTAAATACGCGTTAGAATAGCTTGTCCATCACGAAACGTAGTGAATACTCAAATGGTTCTTTTTCCAAGACATGACGAATAAAAGAATGTAATTAAGTGAGAGAAATTTAAGGTAGATGTTCTTTATTTCTGAATAAGTTGTGGGAATATATCTGAAAAATGTAAGAAATATGAACTTGCCTATTTTAAACATGTGTTGCAGTATTCAGAATCTTAATCATATGGTAGTCACATGCTTTTTGTACATACTAACTCTATATTAAGCAAGGTAATGAGTGAGAAAGATAAATATTGGCTTTGTAAAAATGAAATGAAATACGAAATATCTTGTTAGGGATGCAGAAAGAGAATCCAATGCAGTGTGAACGCGCTCTTTTGCGTGGGGAAGAGGGACTATACCCGGACTGAATTCCCCCTCACAACTTTTCCAAATAGTGAACGCGCTCTTTGCGTAAAGAAGAGGGACTATACCCGGACTGAATTCCCCCTCACAACTTTTCCAAATAGTGAACGCGCTCTTTGCGTAGAGAAGAGGGACTATACCCGGACTGAATTCCCCCTCACAACTTTTCCAAATAGTGAACGCGCTCTTTGCGTAGAGAAGAGGGACTATGCCCGGACTGAATTCCCCTTCATAACTTTTCAATTACTGAACTTTACTTGTTTTATACATGGATTTCACAGTGAGAGAGATGTTGGTTTTACCCCGTCTTTTTGGCAATAGGATTTCAATGTAAACGTATTGCAGCAATACTAGTAGAGGGGTCCCTCACTGAAAGACTGGGGTTCATACCCCAGAAATGATGTGGTACCGCACCACTTAAGTAAATATTTGCTCTGTCACTGAAAGACTTGGGTTTATATTCCTTATTTAACCCAATAGTTTTACTTATATGCGTTTGATCTTCAATACTTTTATAGAATATTAAGACCAACAGAATATACAAGCATATGTATTTGAATGAAGTGAATATGTGCTATGGTTTATTACACAATGAAAACATATATATATATATACTATACTCACCTGAGAAATATACGGAACTCTGTCACACACGCGTCAGCACTGCGGAACTTTCAACGCACAACTAATCTTTAATTATGACTTTTGCCGCTAGGTGTCACTAGTAGTAGTGGTTGTGCAATACATAATAGGACATGATATAACTTGCATTTGGCGTGTGGGGCATTATTTCCTTTCACGGCAGCGTACGTGTAAGATCAAGGACAAGCTTTAGCGCATCTTAATTAATTAACTATATAGTTTTAATAGTATTAAATAAAGTATAAAGAAATTGATTCAAGCCTATTGTATTCCAGACATTGAAGCTTTGCCGAACCTTGAGTGGTGGTAGCAGCACAAATAGAACACCCAGACATATTGTTGTTTAGACTTACAGCGACGCAGAGTCGACATTTTTTTTCTTTTTCTGGTTTTGTGAACGAACAACTGAGGCTTGAAAGGTGTGTATTTCTTACGCTTATTGTTTTTTTTAAAAGAAAGATATTATACATATTTGAGCTGTATTTAACCAATATTAATGAACAGAGAGACACTTATTGTGTACGGATATTTTAAAAGAATAGTTTACAACTCAATATAAGTGAATATATTTTACTGATTTTTTCATAAATTAAACAAATTGTTTTCTATTTACATATCATTATTTGACTGTAGATTGAAAATAAGTGAATGCTTTTTATTTACATATCATTAAAATATAACTATAGGTTGAAAGTAATTGAATGTGCTCTCTCTCTCTTTTATATTCAAGTGATATATTAACGTCAAATTGATAACTCAAAATAGTTTTTTCTTTGTTTTATTTCTTTCAGATGGATTTCTTCTGCCCGTCTGAAGAATTGAATATGGTTGATGAAATTTATCTCCAGGATTTGGTGCGCGGTTTCAACGACTACCCGAGGGTCTTCAGTACCTGGAAAGCTATCATGGAATTGAACAGGCTGGGATATCGGGGGTCGGGGAGATGCGACGCACTCCTACGCGCCCTTCGTGCCTTCGAAGGTAATGATACATTACTTCTCCAGCACTGTGTAAGCAGTGCTGATATAATAGATTTATTTTTGTATGGATTTTTCCGTACATGTGATACTTACGAATCGGCGCAGTCAAAACTCTTTTATTTATTATCATGTGGGGAAGGTCAGGTGGATAGGATAAAAGATACAGAGTTATCCGACTTTTTTGATTTTGGCACGCGGTTTGTTTCGGAACCGTGCTTAATCCCATCCGAAAATAATGCCATAGTCATGCCCCCTCAAGAAAATCATAACTTGAGTCCTAATAATCTATATCAATTAACAAATGAAGATTTAGCTTTCTTGGATGAAGTAAATGGGATTGGCACTCAAAATTCCGTTGAAATACCAGCTGAAGAAATGAGGAGTTCAAAACGAGGTTCAAAACGAGGACAATGCTGTGGTTATACCCACGCAACAAGTCCAGGGAGAAAATCCCGTATACAATCCACCTGAATACTGTGTACAGGATAATCATGACTATGGGGACCAAATGTTTGTTACTCCTCAGCCTGACCCGTCATATGCCAATGTTCCAGCAATGGTTGGTCATGACAACATAAACAACAATAGTACAACTGGTACTACTAGTAGTCCTAATAGTGGTAGTACAGGTGGTAGTGGTAGTGATAATAATAATGGCGGGGATAATCAAAGAAATAGTAATTTCGAAGTTGTAAGAGAAAGCAGACAAAGGTTTCGTAAGTTCCATCTTACGGGACATGAAATTGCCGTCAGACCTGTGGGTGATGAAAGGAACATTAATAACCCAGAGGCTTATATCGAAAGTTCAATTAATTTTGCGTTGGAACATGTGACCTCCAACGCACGCCCCTCGGACTACATTGGCTTATACATAGAGAGTAGTAATAGTACCAACAACAAACCAGTGTACGTTCCGTTTAGAAGAAAGGGCAATTTCTCTGCTAGGACAGTCCTCACTTCAATCGAACGTGTATTAAATTCGAATGAAGTGTTCCTTTTGGGGCAAGAACTATTGTTTCGATTCAATATCGCTGAAAGTATGCACGGCCAGGGAAGAAATAATATAACGAGTGCCGTTGACAAATATGCAAAATATCAAGATTATTTAGAAAAGCGATTAATTCGCATTGAAAATAGAAATATTTACTGTCTCCCTATGGCCATAGTATGGGGCCAAGTAAAGCTCCACGGTACAAAATATGATTTGTATAATTTAAAAAGAGAAAACTCCGATACATGGCTTCTTAAAGCAGAAGTTCTCTGCGAGATGGCAGGGGTTAACGTTGAAAGTAAGGAAGGTTGTGACTATTCCGATCTGGACCTCTTTCAAGCATATTTGAAAGGGGAATATCAAATCCTAGTTTATGAGGAGCATGAAAAGAATAACCGGGAATATATAGTACGTTACCCGGGAGAACCGGCAGAAAATAAGATTTTTATCCTTTATCGAAGAGGTAACACTATTGGTCATTCGTAACATTAGAACTTTCCTCAAGGCACGAAAGTATTGTTATTATTGTTTGGAAGCTTATGATGAAAGGTCACGTACACACAAGTGTTAAACTCGTTGTACTTTTTGCGAACATACTCACGAACGGGACTATACTACAAACAGAATTAAATGCAATGCATGCAATAGAGAGTTTGCTGAAGGTGAATGCTTTAATAATCATCTGACACGTAATAAATCGGCTAGATCTGTATGTGATAATGTAAAGCTCTGCATCAATTGCGGCATCATCTCTGATAAGAGAGGGCGAAAATCTGATCACATGTGTGGTGAACATTTTTGTTCAACGTGCCGAGCCTATGTTGATACAAACCATACATGTTTTGTTCAGAGACAGCGACCTGTTCATACGAAAATGTTTATGTACATCACCTATGATGTAGAGACGATGTTGAAGGCACCGAATGAGCGCGGTGAAAGGGAACACGAAGTTGTACTGGTATGTTGTCGTCATGTTTGTCATGCCTGTATAAGAAAAGGTATCGATGAGCCTTGTAAAACGTGCGGTGACAATGTTGGAAATCGTTCGTTTTCTTTTAAGACAATGACGGCTTTTATTAACCATGTGTTAGTAGAGCGTCCTGTCTTTCAGAAGATCGTGGCAATCGCCCATAATGGTAGTCGCTACGATGGTCTCTTCTGTCTTAGAACTCTAATAGAAGACCAGCATATTGTACCTAGTGTCCTTATTCAGGGTCAAAAGATTTTTAATATCAACATAGGTAATCGTATCTTTTTCCGCGACTCTTTCCTTTATATTGGCGTGAAATTATCTAAATTACCAAAAACGTTAGGCCTTAGTCAAAATTTAAAGAAGGGAGATTTCCCATATTTATTCAATACTGAAGAGAATCAAAATTATGTTGGTCCCTACCCTCCACTTGAGTACTATGATCCTGAAGGGCGAAGCACGGAAGAAAGAAAACAACTGGAAGCCTGGCACCAAGAACGTGCGGAAAGTGGCGAGGAGTTTAACCTGCAGAGGGATATGCTGCCTTATTGTGAGAATGATGTTAGAATTCTAACAGAAGCGGTCATTAAGTTTAGCGTTATCATCGAAGAGAAAACGGAGGGTTTGCAATGTTTCATAACATCATCTACCATTGCAAGTCTTGCAATGCGGACATATCGTACCTTGCACTTACCGGAGAATACTATTCCTATCATTCCCGCGTTGGGATTTCATCATAAGACCAAGTATAGTACAAAAGCTATGCAATGGCTTATGTATATGGAAGACCAATTAGGGATAGAAATCCAGCATGCTAGGAGAGGTGGGGAAAAGTATATTGGTAGGTACAAGGTCGATGGATGGCACGAAGGACTCAACGCTGCCTTCGACTTTTACGGGTGTTATTTCCATGCCTGCCGCCTTTGCTTCCCCTTTAACCGTGACGCGGTTTTGCACGATGCCCAGGACTCGTACAATACGATGGAGAAACGATATGAGCAAACCATGCACCGCCGTAGGTACCTGAAAAGTATAGGTGTAAACCTATACGAAATATGGGAATGATCTTGGGACAATAAGGTAAAGACGGATGAGGAAGTGCAAAAGTTTGTTCACGAACGTTGTACTAATCTACCTGATTTTCTTATTCCTAAGAACTGTTACAATGGTGGTCGCACGGAGGTCTTTCGTTCCTACGTCAATTGTGCGAGTGATGAGCGAATTTCCTACGCCGATGTAACATCGTTATACCCTTGGGTGATGGCACGTAAACCTATGCCGGTTAAATCACCTAAGATTCACACGGGACCGGACTTTCCAGATGTGGAAAGTATTCACGGTGTAGTTGAATGCACAATCGTCCCTGCAAAGGACCTCTACTTTCCGATCTTACCATACGTTGCGGGAGGTCGATTACTTTTCGGCCTTTGCCGCACATGCATGGAAGAAGAAAACACTAACGAATGTACCCATAGCGATGCTGAGTGTGCTCTCACAGGAACATTTTGCACACCAGAGTTACACCTTGCTCTTAAAAAAGGTTACAAAATAATCGATATACATGAGATATGGGAATTTGAACTCTTAGATCCTGAAGAGGGGAATTCAGGAGGGCTGTTCGGGACCTATGTGAATTCCTTCCTTCAGATGAAGCAGGAAGCCTCTGGTTTTCCTGCTTACTGTACCACTGAAGAAGACAAACAAAAATATATCGATGAATATTATGCCCATGAAGGCATACGATTAAATTATGACAATATTAGGATGAACCCGGGATTGAGGTAATGTGCGAAGCTATACCTCAATTCATTGTATGGAAAGTGGGGGCAACGCACAGACACGTCGCAGAGTATAATCGTTAGTGATGAGGTTACCTTTCTTAGGTATTTAACTACGGCAAGGTATGAAATTCAAAGTGTGGTGCCAATTGATGATGACCATCTCATTCTCACGTACAGAGACATTGAAAATGAAAACGTTCCGTTGGAGTTTTCCAATGTGATACTAGCCGCATTTATTACTTCGTGGGCTAGACTTAGACTTTACGAACTACTGACGACCGTAGGACCTGACTGAGTAATCTACTGTGACACTGACAGTATCATGTACTTACAGAAAAAAGATGAGGAACCCTTGTTACCGCTCGGAAACTATTTGGGTGATCTGACGAATGAAATTCCTGAAGGTTGGGAGTTTACAACCTTTATTGGTCTAGGCTTTAAAAATTATGCTATGCGGCTAACAAACGCCCAAGGGGATGTTCGGCATATATACAAAATTAGGGGGATAACACTAAATGATAGGACCTCTCAGAAAATTAACTTTGAGAGTTTCTATAAACTAGTGTCTGGACAATTAGAGTCCACAGTAATAGAAAACCCAAATAGCATCGTTCGTAGACCGGGGTTCCGTATCTTTAGCTGTAGAGAGACAAAGACACACCGTGAGGTCAAAAAAAACGAAAACGGATTGACGAATCTGACATAACCGACGATGAACCAATACGAAAACGTGCAAGTGTACCTTACGGTAATAGGCCCACGAATGAGTGAATGTGACTTGTATGATTGTCTCTTTCGTGTAATGAAACCCCGAACCATCATCGAATGTAAAAATATTTATTTTTTAATTTATTTTAATTTATTCTTAATTTATTCCTAATTTATTTAATTTATTCTTAATTTATTTTATTCTTTTTATATTTTCGTTTGCTGTGCAAACAATGTATAAACTAGTCACTTCAGCTTTAATCTTATATCCCAGTGATTTTTTTTATCCATTTCATTACTATGTATACTCCGAACAATCAACGATTGTGAAAATATTAAAATTCCCATGGAAACTTGATATTCAATGTATGAGTGTGAGTGTGTATATATAAAGCAGAGTCTCTATTGTATGCATTCATTTGGTTATAAGATGTTAAAGTTTCAACATCCCTCTACTATTTTAATCGCTGGTCCTTCAAGGGCTGGTAAAACTTGTTTTGTATATCGTTTACTTAATGAACGTGATCAAATGTTTAGTATAAAGTTTAATGATATTGTTTGGTGTTATGGTGCAGTAATACCAAAATTAGATGCAAATGCAAAAATACGTTTTGTAGAGGGAATACCTGACATGAATAATTTTGAAATCAAAGAAAATTCATTATTAATACTTGATGATTTAATGTCAGAAACTAATGGTGATGTTGCTAATTTATTTACAAAGTATGCACATCACAAAAAGTTAACTGTAATATTTATTATTCAAAATTTATTTCCAAAAGGAAAACATGCACGTGATATTAGTTTAAATGCACATTATATTATAGTATTTAAAAATCCACGTGATAAATTACAAATACAATATTTAGCAAGGCAAATTATGCCGCGGTATAGTAAAGAAGTCGTGAGTGTGTTCGAAGAAGTAACACGAGATCCTCACACTTATTTATTATTTGACTTGACACAAAAAACAAACGATGCGTTGCGAATACGTACAAATATTTTTCCGAATGAAATCATGTATGTGTACGCTAACGTAAAAGACATGCATACAGAAATTTTTGTTTAGTCTGCATCAAGATGTTGAAGGTGAAACAACACTACAGCACGCTCCGTGCTCTGTGCAAATGCAAGAATACCAAACGAAAACAAATTTTACAAAATGCTTCAGGGGATTTAATAAGAACAATATCTCAAGTAGCTAAGAACACAATAAAAGGAAACATCCCTTTAAATTCTCGTCAGAAGCAACGTTTACGTAGACATAAAAAGATCTTACGTGCTCTATCTCAGCAACGGACTGCATTGAATAAAAAGAAAAAAGTTGTTACTACAGAAAGGTGGTGCTCTTTTACCGTTAATCTTGGGACCACTTCTTGCAGCAGTGGGAAGCAGTATTTTTAGTCGTTAAGTATGTCAGAATTACGTAAAATGATTTTAGTTCCTGAAAATGCTGTACATGAAATTCAATCGAATCTTAAATCCATAGATTCACATCAGTCACGTTTAGATGAAGAAATGAATAACATCTTAAAACGTCGTGATCTTAGTGTCCAACAAAAGTGGAAATTATATCAACAAGCTTTGCATCGTTATTTACAGTATACATCTTCTTCACATAAACCTATTACTTTACCTATCATTCAAGAAGAATAAGAAGAAAAATCATCATCATCAACAACTTCCAAACAAGATAGCAATACTTCTATTTTACCATTTGTATCAGACATTTTACAATCAGTACCGAAAACACTTCGTAGGAAAACAGATCTATTATTAAAACAGTTGACAAGTTGTAATAAAATTCAGTGGGATAAGTCTGGTACAGTACGTATTCATGAAAAAACAATACCAGGTTCAAATATTATAGATTTAGTAAATGATGTTGTTCGTACAAGAAAATATTCAAGAAATCCTATAGGTATTCATGAATTTAAAAATTTATTAGAAGATCTTAATGCTACTAAAGAATTTATTGGTACACCTATTAGCACACCAGCATCAAAAGTGAAAAGTAGTAGTAGTAGTAGTAGTAGTAGTAGTAGTAGACAACGTATTCGTAAAGTAAGAAAATCTCCCAGTCCTGCAGTAGTAGCTAATTTATTTAAACATTGGAAAGAATATAGTATGTAAAATGACAAAATTATCAAAAATATATTATGATTATTCAAATCCTGATTCTTTATCAAGTATACAAACCTTACAACGCAAAACAAACTTATCTAAAAAGAAAATTAAAAAATGGTTAGCTTCTCAAGATGCTTATACATTACATGCACCAGCTCGTAAAGTTTTTGAACGTAAAAAGTATTATGTTAGTGCACCAAATGAAACATTACAAATGGATTTAGCAGATATGCAAAATATTGCAAAGTATAATAATAGTTATAAATATATATTATGTTGTATTGACATTTTTTCACGTTATGCATATTGTGTTCCGTTAAAAACAAAGAAAGGTCCTGAAATGGTAAAAGCAATAACAAAAATTCTTAAAAATTTCAAGTTACGTGTGTTTAACGTACAAACAGATTTAGGTGGTGAATTTTATAATCGGCATGTAAAACAATTGTTTAAAGAATATGAAATTAATCATTATAGTGTTCATTCCGAAATTAAGTGTGCGTTAGCAGAGCGGTTTATACGTACATTAAAAGAAAGATTGGATCGTTATTTTACTGCAAAGAATACTTATCGTTATATTAATGTATTAGATCAAATTGTAAAAAATTATAATCATTCATACCATTCAAGTATTAAAATTGCACCTGCACAAGTAAATGATTCCAATGTGAATCAAGTGTGGGAAACATTATACGGAAATAAAAAGAATAAGAAAAATATAACTTGTAAATTTAGTTCGGGTGATTATGTTCGTGTTAGTAAGTATAAACATAAATTAGAAAAAGGATATTTACCTAAATGGTCACAAGAAGTATTTATTGTTGACAAATGTATAGTCAGATCCTGTCACTTACAAATTAAAAGATTGGAACGGTGAATAAATTAAAAAAAATTTATGCAGAAGAATTACAAAAAGTAATTATAAATTCAAAGAAAACATATCTTATTGAAAAAGTTTTGAAACGTAAAAATGGATGGATGTATGTAAAATGGTTAGGATATCCATCAAGTATGAATTCGTGGATTAGATCAGATTCTATTCAGTCTGAAAAATGAATTCGAACTTTACACACGACTTTTACGTTACTCTTCCTTCAAATGCAAGTAGCAATCTTTTTGATAATAATACAACATCATCATTTCGAGTTAAATTGGCACAACCTATTGATTTACGTGATGGGGAATGGGGTGTTGCATTAACACAAATTAATATTCCGTGGAGTTTTTACAATGTTGGTGAAAATGAAGAAATTATAATTACTAGTGTTATCGATGGTCGAGTTGAACGCCATCATGTTCCAATAACACCTGGATATTATTCATCAATTGAATCTATTCTAGAATTAATTCCTGAAAATGCTCGTATGTTACACTATTTAAAAAATAAAAATCAAATTGTTATTAAACATTCTTTGAAATTAGAAGATAATAGCATGATTGGTGTTACACCAGGATTACAACACATTTTTGGATTTATTAATGAAAATACGTACGATGTTAAAAAAGTTATATACACAAAAGTTAAAAATGTTGATTTAATATTAGCACGTGGAAAATTTCCATGTGATTTAGATTATAATATTCCCAACACAATTAATGTTTGCATTGATATTGTAAAACAACAACAAAATATAGGACCATTAGTTCGAAAACTTAGTGTATATAATGTGCAACACGGCCATGTAAAATCTTTTGTGTTTCACTCACCACATTATGTTAAAGTTGAAAAGAAATATTTTGATACGATAGAAGTAAACTTAAAAGATGAACACGGGTTAAAATTACCATTTCGTTTTGGAACTTCAAACCTAACACTTCACTTTAAACGAAAATGATTTCTGAAAGTATTGATGATAGTTTTTACATTACACTAGTTTCAAATGCTAGTGCAGATGTATATCCTACAAATAGTCCAACACATTTTATTAATCAATTAAAAAATAATATTCGTTTATCAGAATCCGATTGGTATGTAGGATTAAGTGAAGTACATATTCCATTAACATGTTATAATGTTACTGAAGGTGAAAATGTTATATGGTACAAATTTAAAAATGCAGAACCTATGAAAAGTAAAATTCTTGTTGGATATTATCCATCCATTCATCATTTACTAGAGGAATTAAACGCGATATCAAGTTTTATAAAATTTAGTTTTTCAAATGTTGTGCATGTTGAATGTGATGAACGTGTAGAATCAGTTACATTGTCGCCTACATTAGCTTTACAATTAGGTTTTTCTGAAAAATCAGATCTTGTTAAAGAATCTCGTGGATTCAAACAACCATATGTAGATATCGGATATCCACATCAAATTTTTATTTATACAGATATTATACAATATCAATTTTTAGGTGATACAAAAGCACCATTATTACGTATAGCAACAAACTCTGATATTAAATACGGAAAAGTTCAAACAATTACCTTTGAAGATATTCATTATATGCCACTTGCAAAATTTTGTTTTAACACAATTGAAATACTATTAAAAGATCATGCAGGGCGAAATTTGCCATTTCGTTCTGGGACATTGACCGTAACACTACATTTTAAACGCTCTCCTGCATCTGCTAAATAATAATTATAGAAAAAGATGAGAGCAAGACGTGTTACTTATCACCGTGGACGCGGAATACCATATTTTTCAGGACCTGTATATCAAAGGGGACATGGTATAGGTAGTTTCTTTGAAGGATTATTTCGTTTTGCTTTACCATTTCTTAAACAAGGTGCAAAAACTGTAGGACGTCAAGCGTTACAAACCGGTATGCAAGTTGCGGGTGATGTATTAGAAAATCGACCATTTAAAGAATCTGTTCGTGCGCGTGTAAAAGAAGCTGGCAATAGTTTAAAGACAAAAGCAATTAATAAAGTTGGGCAGTTGCTAACTGGTAACGGCAAGAGACGGTCACGCAAGAGGAAAGCTCCTGCAATTGTAAAGTTTGGACCACCAACAAAACGTAAACATATACACGACATCTTTTCATAATGGCACTCCTAAATTCAAGTAGTTTTGAATGTTGTACCAATGAATTTGATTTCTTTTGTATACAAATGACACAAACAGCTATTGAAGCAACTACAAATGCTGAATATCGTCCTATTTCCACATTAACCTCAGAAGGACCTATTGAATTTTTTATTCCAGGAGAAACAGGGGAATTTATTCATCCTGCATATTTATATCTTTATGTACGTTGTAAAATTACTAAAGCTGATGGTACAACTTTAGCTAATGATGATACTGTTGCACCAGTAAATAATTTCTTACATTCTTTATTTAGTCAGCATACATTGAAACATTATTAAATTATTCTTATGATGCTTCTCAAACACATTTAGCATGTGCATTGTGGCATAAAGATACTGCAAAAAATTTTAATAAATTAGATAATACAAATGCTGGTTTTCAAAAACGTGCTAATAAGGTGAAAAATAGTAAATCTTTTGAAATGTATGGACGTCTTGATACTGATATTGTAAGTTTAGATCGTATGCTTCCTAACAAAGTAAGTTTACGTGTAAAACTACATCGTAGTAGAGATAATTTTTGCTTAATGTCTCCTGAATATACAAGTTATAAAGTTGCACTTGAGGAAGTTATTCTTCATGTACGACGTATTGATGTAGCTGCAGATTTAGCTATGCAATTAAATACACGAATGGGTTCGGAAACGGCCAAGTTACCTCTGACGAGAGTGGAGACAAGATCTTATACTATACCTGCACAAGTAAAGTCTTACAACATTGATAATCTTTTCCTGGGTAATGTTCCTAAAGGCCTGGTTATTGGTTTCATCTCCAACACAGCCTTCAATGGGAAATCACATCTTAATCTCTTTGAATTTCGAAACTTTAACGTTAACAAACTGCAATTACAAGTCGGCTCAAAATCATTTCCTCCCAACCCCCTCACTCCTGATTTTAATAACAATTTATATCTTCTAATTTATATACTGGTATATATTATCAAAATTATTCACATACTGTTACTCGTGATGAGTATCCAAACGGATATGCTCTGTATGCTTTTATTCTATCTCCAACAGGAACTTTAGACGATAACACGTGGAATGTGGTACGCGATTCCCCTGTAAATTTAAAAGTATCATTTTCAGAAATTTTAACTGAACCTGTTACATGCATTGTGTACGCACAATTCGATTCTTTAGCACAAGTAGACAAAGATAGAAATATTTATACTGATAACACCTTCTAATTTATTCAGTTGAGTACGATGAGGGTTGTTGTACACTTCTCTGCGTATCATGATAACGAAGATGACTTTATTGTAAAAGAATTAGCCATTGTAAATCCTGACATTCCCTTTCTCCAAAATTGGATTTTTAAACCACCACTTCCTTTAAATAAGTTAGCTGAGCCGATCGTAAGTACAAACAAATATCTAGGTGAGAATGTGTATGGCATTACCTGGCACGAAGGCGATGTAGAATATTCCCATCTTAAGGAAATACTTCAATCATATTGTTCAAATACTACAACAATATACACCTACGGAATAAATAGAAAGTGTTTTCTTCAAGAAATTCTTCAAAGAGAAGTTACAAATTTAGAAGAAATAAACTGTCCAAAGTATACTGCATTAAGTTTTCACGTCCATCGGTGTGCACATAATAAGCATCGTTTCGGACAATATAGGTGCAGTGTTCATGAAGCATTACTGTATAGTGAGTATGTAAAAGTGTATGACTATGTCTTACATGTGAATAACAGTGATAGTTACATACCTACTACAATTAAAAATAATAATCTTCATCATGTATAGTGACGAATTGTTAAAAGTGTTACTAAGTGATAAAGTGACTGGTGCAAGTGTTACTGGAATTTACTCTATTGACAGACTTCCTGTAACGGTAGAACCTCCTGCTGCACTTGTGATTAATCTTGATACATCTGATTCTGCTGGTTCCCACTGGGTCGCAGTGTACATCAATAAGAAAAAACATGGGTACTACTTTGACAGTCTTGCTATGGACATTCCCAAAGAAATAAAAAACTTTTTGTCGAAAAATACTAAAATGTACTTTACGAATAATCATCAATATCAACATGATAATTCTGTATTGTGCGGGTATTTTGTGTTGTTCTTTTCGCATCATATTATCCGCACTCAATCATTTCAAAAGTGTTTAAAAATGTTTAACAAGAAAAATTTGAAAAAGAATGATGATATCGTTTATAAACATGTGAACAATTTTTTTAAAAAAAAGAAACAGAAATAATTTTCTTTATTTTTTTTATTTTTTTCTTATTATATGTTTACAATTTTTTTTATTTTTTTTATCATATATACAATTTTTTTCTTAAATTTTCAAGAAAATTTTTTTTAAACTTACATCCCTGCATTTTATTTACAATTCCTAAGAAAAAACATTACAATCTTGATAATGCATTAGTTAATGCTGTTGATCTTTCATATTTCCACCAATAATTCAACTGTTGTGCATTACGATATGCACATCCTGATTTCTTTACAATATTTGTATGAAAATTACAATAATCATTAAATGTGTTTCCACATAATTCACTTAATGGTGGACAATGTTTTGTTTCTAAATCAATGACATTATCTAATGCAAATATTCTTTTAATCCAAAGAGATTTCTCTAAACCTTTACAATAAAAGGATGAATTCTTTGAACATAATTGATATACAAGGTTTCGTATGCATGATACAGTATATCCAGTTTTGCTATTCCATTTCAAACCGTGTAAATTTAAAGTTAACCAATCAATTTGTTTTTGACATCCTAATGATAATAAATTATAATCTATTGGTGATTTTACCAAGCAATGGAAATTTACTGTATCATCGCATGCAGTTAAACAAAACTCACGAATGATAAATTCATTATCAGACATTTTAAAACCTTGAATATCGATAATATATTGATTTACACATGGTGAAATTTCATTTGTGTGATAAATGAAAAACGGAATAATCTGTCCAACAAATTCTGTATTTTTTAAAAGATCACAAATTTTACGCATAAACCATATAAATGAGATTTCACTATGTTCTTGTTCAAAAACTTCAAAAAGTTCACTAAGAGTTTTATCAAGAGATAAGTACTTCGTTGCAAATGTTCCAGTATTATGAAGATGAGTACAATCATGAGGAAGATTTAACTTGCATTCCATGCATTCAATTGGATTGGTGTTACGTAAGTATACTTTTATAGTTTTTAATACACAGTTCACATTAATGTTTTCATCACTGCATAACACACATGAAACACTAACTCTATTCGAATACATTTTCTCAATCTGAAATATTCGCATTCCGTTTGTCTTTTCTTATGAAAATGTCCAGTAATTCCGGAAGTCTGTATCACTTAATAATTCCACATACGTTTCATAGAATTTTTCTCTTGTTAATATTCCAATAATATGGGTGTTTGCATACAAGTAAAACACATCTTCTTCAACACTAGGACTTGCAATAATACTCCATGCACGGGTTTCCAATGACTCTGGGTGTACATTCATACAATCATGCGCACAATCATGAGGGGATCCTTCTCTACATCCATCGCATATTAATGTATCGTTGAAATCCCATTTTTCAATAGCCTTCTTTATACATTCACGGTCCACCTTTTGACTATTACAACAACAATCTAAACCCCAAAATCGTGATGTTCTTGATAATACTGCTGGAGATGACGGTGGTGTTGGTGAAATTGTTGTTAGCACTGGCGAATCTATTGCATCAAAATCATATTCTTCATCTGACGATGATTCGTATATTTCTGTTTCAGCATCGGATATTGCTTCAGTGTTAACCTCGTAGTGTTCTTCTTTCTCAAAGAGATGCATGGTGTCTCTATATATATTTTCCGGTATGACCCGTATTTAAAGTATTTTCATAGCCACAAGGTAATCACGTGTTCATCATTCGCCGCGCAAAACTTCTTTTCTATTACCAATTAGCATAGGGGCATGATTCAACATGTTTACCTGCCACAACCTCAATCCTCTTTGTATTCTTCGCCGACAATGTCTTGTGTTCACCTACCATGGCGCCAAACTTGTTTTTATTACTCTGTCGGCACTCTGTGATGTATACTAAACGTGTCGTCGGTTTTCCTTTGTATTTGTCTTCATGTTTTAACATGCACCTGTTACCCAACAACGCCATCTTTCCCTCTTGCCCACCGAGTTTCCAAAAAGCGCGCGAAAAGTTCAGTTCATGTCTTAAGTTCACCAGCGAAAGACGTACAAAAACCACGCTCTGTATATATACCAGCATTGCATATCGTACCGCAGTATACATATTCTATACACGACGTCTTTCAGACGGAAAATCCACAATGTGTCCCGCATGAATAAAGTTTATTCCCTCCACCATTTTAATATGATCACAATCAAAGATTGTTCTGAATTTGCTATGCAAATGGTCAAATTAATTAATATAATCACAATCAAATTTAACAACGAGCGTTTCTAGTATGCTCACATATTGTTCGAACATAATATTTTTTTATAATGAGCTTCTAATGAAGCGATCCAATAAATAAGGAGCTTGCTTAGCAAGCAATCCAATACAAATTATTCCGATTAATTTATTAAGAGAATGCAAATAAGAATGAGCTTCTAATGAAGCGAATTAATTAATATAATCACAATCAGAGATTGTTCTATGCTTTAGCAAACGATCTAATAAATAAGGAGCTTGTTTAGGAAACGTACCAATACAATTGCTCCGAGTAATTTATTAGGAAAATACAAATAAGAATAAGTTTCCTATAAAATAAAAGAATAATTAATTTGATCATAGCATAGCTGTTAGAAACAACCCTATCGAAATCACATGATACATGTCCTTCAACCTCTTTTCTAGAAACTACTCCATCCCTCCTAATACGCAATCTTTTCCAGGAACCCGTCTAACCACCTAACAAACAGGTTAATAAAACCACCTCCCCCTAAAACCTCCCCAAGGTCGACACGGCCATATTGACAAGAAAGTGGTTAGGTAATAAAGCAATTAAGAGGGCAATAAAAGCTATTGTCTACCACTTATAGCTCCAGGTCTACTTGCGTCCCCCTACCTTTTCAGATCCACTTTTATCCCTATGGCCTAAAAGGAATTAGTCCTAAAAGCGACAGTCTTATTAGCGACAGGAAGTGTTATCTGTCCTATGAGCGACCGATTCATTACAATGAGATTATGGAAGATGATAAAATTTCCTCTTGTAAAATATGTCTGTCCCTGGCGTTATTAGCGTCCGAACAACCTTTCTATGAAAAATGTACGTATCAGTGATACTGTTCGCCAAATATATTTACCCTCAACTGTGAGTGCAAATAAAGCTTATCTTAATTTTGCGTTAGACTTGACATAAAACATATCAAACAACTTAGCGAGACAACAGAGTTATTTCCATGAAAAGTGCATTCCTATGTAATTAAATATTAAAATCCAATTGTAATATCCCCTCTCCTCGAAAGCTCTGCTTTCTGTACTTAATTTAATTCAAATCTAATTACTCATTAAGCAAAGCAATATACTTTATTTTGGAAAAGTTAAAGGTATAAGAGTTTCGCAAACTATCTACTTTTTAGACTTTCTAAGACTATGAATAAAATGCGAAAAACATTTCAATAATAAAATACAGCATTTGAGATCCCTTACATCTGATTAGCTATTCCCAATCAACGCCATTCTTAATATGAACAAATGGTGGCTCATAGGCCAGTTAACAGATCGAATCCGTCGCTCATAGGACAGTTAACAGCTCCTGTCCCACATATGTAAGACTGTCGCAACTAGGACGACACCACTAAAAGTAGGTATACACCCCTGCATTGATCATGTATAACATTCTTGTTTATGGATTTATTTTCTTTGACTGTTCCGCGCTTAAGCTATAAGTAAAAAGACTTTAAGAACAAATAATAAATAAACTAGATCTACCTGTTTGATAACAATAAGAAATGTTATAAAACACGGGACGGGGCTGTATACCTAGTGTATATACTGTTATCTACCCAGTATATATATATATATATATATATATATATATATATATATATATATATATATATATATATATATATATATATATATATATATACCTAATGTATATACCTAGTGTATATATATATATTAAACTCTAGTTTCATTCTGGGGGCGCGGTGGCTCAGTGGTAGAGCGTTCACCTCCGGTGCTCGGGGTCCCTGGTTCGATCCCAGCTCGCGCCGTCTGGACTTTGTGGTGGAGAAACATCGTGGTCGTGGGTTTTCTCGGGGTCCTCCCGTTTCCTCCCACTTTCTTCATTCCACCATTTCACTCATCTCTCATTATCACCGTCTCCTTTAGCCTAACCGGCATAACCGTGGGACGTTAAACTTACAGATTTCATTTTCATTTTCTAGTTTCATTCTGTAAAAATATTGATTAGTATTTTGAGGGTTTGTCATTCACACATCCGATGAGTCTTTCTTAACATCAAAGAACATTTCAGAATTCAATATGACCCTGGAGAGGACATTTCACAAGTATGTTCCTTGTTCTTTGTTTTGTTAGACACTTAGCATTCATAAGGATCTTCCCTAACCTAATCCCCACTTTTCTTGAAGTTCAATGACTAAGTTAAGGACAACAACAACAACAAAATTTAAACTAAAGATTGTTTACAAACCCTCCGTAATGTGAATAAATTTGGATGCCCAACATTTATTACGTCATAAACTATACATTTTGATCTATAATGAGAGGTTTGGAAATGGTTAGTTTATTTAATAGCATTTTGTAGATGAACTTAATTTCAAAAAATAAGGAAGGAGATAGCGAAGAACCTTAAGTAGCACATCAGTTTTCCTTTTCAAGCACAAACACCAAAAATGTCTTTAGACGTAATATACGCTGAAACCAAATGTTTTTTTGGACAAAATATACTTCGGAATCAATGTCCAATGAGTAAAATATCCTTTGGACGAAATGTTCAATGAATCAATGGACAAAACATTGTTTCGATCAAATATTTTGGACAAATGTACTTTGGATAAATATTGTACTTTAGATTGTTTTATGAACGAATTGTGGTGTAGAACAAAATTTCTTATGATGTATTTTACATTGAGGCAAATGTCTATTGGACTCAGTATCACTTGACGAGAGGCTACCGGACTGAATGTCTGTCAACAAGATGTCTTTTGAACAAAATTATTTTGGACGGAAGAAATTGTCATTGAAATAGTATCACTGGTCTATTGTTAATTACATTAATTATCTTCCCTTTGCAGCTGTTTAGATGACACTTGTAAGGTAAGTTTCTTGGAAACGTGTAAAAATACACTAATGGTAAAACATTTACATATAATTATTCAGTAAAGTGTCCCTTGAAAATCTGGCTTGCAAGTCAGCACTTAATGTCCAGTGCATGAAACATTCTTTGAAGTAACGAGTTTGAGTAACAATACTTCGAGTCAAAACGATAAGAAAGCCTATATATCAGTGAATTCAGAAAACATAACGGAAAATAATTCCTACACAACTAGTTTGCAAAACTTACATTTGCCCTTAAGAGGGCAGACTACTATATACATGCTATACAATGCTATTCTACATCCGAAAATACGAATCGGAAGAGTTATCAGTGTTGCCATCCATAGAAAATACAGTGTGTCCAAAATTTGAATTACTCAAAAATCTAGGTTAACGCAGCGACTAGAAAAATCAACTCAACGGTAGTTGATTACTTACCACGTTGTCTTGGTTCCTTGTTACTACTTTTTAAATAACTTTGTATTTATTTTGTAATAACTTACAGAAGATATTACAAAATAAATACAAACATTATTTAAAAAGTAGTAACAAGGAACCAAGACAACGTGGTAAGTAATCAACTACCGTTGAGTTGATTTTTCTAGTCGCTGCGTTAACCTAGATTTTTGAGTAATTCAAATTTTCGACACACTGTAATTTCTATGGATGGCAACACTGATAATTCTTCCGATTCGTATTTTCGGATGTAGAATACCATTATATATTATTGTGGTAAGTTACATTTCATTGTCTCTTTTCACTTACGAAAAACGGGCAAAAGAAACTTTGTTAGCTTTTCAAAAATATTCAGTAGTCACACCCTTAAGTTTTACGTTTTTCTAGGTCGTTTTACGTTATACCTTTTTATTATTACTGTAAAACGATTTCTTGATTTCTTCCTCTATTATTTATTGATTTATTTATCTATTTTTAGTAAACGAAAGGTAAAAGGATGCGAAGTCTTCATTAAAATAAAATTAAAAAGCAACAAAGATTTGTGTAATATACGTGTGATTTGATTTGAGTTTAGTATCCTTCTCAGCAACGAAGCTGTATGTGACAAGGACCAAGGGCGCACCCAGAAACTTTTGGGGGAGGGGTACAAAGTCATTTTGGGGGTCCAATCAATGTTCGCAGATTTTTTTTAAAGAAAAGTTCCCACAAATGACTAAAATTTTTCCCTTTTTCTTATCAAATTTTCCCTAGTTTATTGAGTATCCATTTATTAGATCTATCATAAAAGTTTCTGCGAAGATTAATTTAGCTATATTAAAGTGCTAAATATGTAAGTATTTTATATATATATTGTCCCTGTGATGGATTTTTAAAAAAAGAAAACAGAAACATACTTTTAAAACTAAAACCGGGGTGGCCAACCTGTTGAACGCGGTTTATTAATTGACCAGCAAGTTGTGTGAGAGAGGTAGCCGACGCTAGTTTCTGTCATACTGTGTGTCGATCATTGGAATTACTCTATGAGACCCCTCTGTAGCAGTAGTGAACAGGAAAATAGACCATCAGTGACCTCTGAAACGAAAAGTATATCTAAAATTTAGAAAAAAAAATTGACCACCCCTGAATTAAAACTTTCAAAGTGGACCCAAGTTAACAGAATACACTAGGTATTAGCACCTGAAATCATGTTTTATCTATAGTAGCTAATTTTCAGACTCCACCTAACAGAAAAAAATGAGAATAATAATCTGAGAATGTGATCTAGAGAAATCAGATCCAAATAATTACATATAGTACAATATATAAAATTTACCTTTAAACCACTTGCTTTGGCCTACCATTCAATGTACTGAGAAACTCATCATTAAACGAAACTTCACAAAAATCTTCACCGAACAAGTGTTATATCATTCGTGAGGCAATTATTGTTGATGACACTATATTTTCTCTGTACATTTTTCTCTTCAACTTCTGTACGTGTGTGCGGCACGAAAGCAACTTTATCTTGCACGTGTGAAAATCATACCGCTTCCTTATTGATGACACAGTAATACTTACTACAGCTTCCACTTTTCTATAACAGAGGAATCATTCAATACATTTATTTTTACGTAATAGTTAATTCAATGGTAGAAAAAAAAAAACGTTGACACTTTAAGTTGGAAGTATTACGTATTAATAATGAACAATGATATAATATTTTGGAAAAAATCATTTTATGAGTGCCTTCATTCTGATTTCAATGAATTGCTCACACTGTTCTATAGATATTATTAATATTTTTGTTGCATCTTTTCTTATGCAATCGTGTTGATTTCTCACTTAGATCACGAGATTATATTCAAACACATAGTTCAAGAAATATAGAATATTATGGAAATACTAATAAATTTGTCGACCTTAGTTGTAAAAAAATATTACGATAAAATAATTAGTTCCTAGATGAATGGTTGTAATGAACTTATCTGTTAATTCTTTTGTCAAAAGTTGCGTATTATTCAACTAATTCTAGGCATATAAAAGAAGTACAGCAACAACCGACTTCATTAGTTGTGATATTGTGTCGAATAATAGAAAGCACATTCTTTTAACATCATGAAACAGGTAAGAATTAATATTAGATTATATTTTGTACTTAATAGTAGATTCGTTCAAGTTGTAATCAGCTAAAAGGAAGTAAAATTGTGATATAGCTAAAACATTTAAGAAAATATGAATTTTAGGAATGACCCAAAATAATGGATCAAAAGATTGTGATGGATCTTTTGGTCTAAAATTGGATCTGGAGCCATAAAATTTTTAAACTCACCCTAAGTCGAGTTTTCGTATATTTTATGGAATAAGCACATCATACTGAGTTAAGTGATGGGTTCGGCTACTACGCTATAAGGCATACAAGAAAAATTTTTATTAAAATATACTGACTCTTGGATCAGGAACCACAAAATCTTTGAACGGCCGTAAATCGAATTTTCGTATTTCTCTTCTTACGGAATAAGCACATTACAATGAGTTAAGTGATATAGTTTTTCTACCCTATATGTAATTCACCAGATATAAGGCCTACAAGAAAATTTGAGATTGAAATATAATGGGTCTTTTGATCCAAAATTGAATCGGGGGTCACAAAATTTTTGAACGGTCCCTAATTCAAGTTTTCGTATTTTTCACGGAATAAGTACATCATGCTGAGTTGAGTGATAGTTTGGGTTTGGCTACGCTATAGATGTCTATATAGTTCTCCAGACATAGGCTAGGGCCTAAAAGAAAACTTTTAATTGGAAAATAATGAATCTTTTGATCTAAAAATTAGAAAAGTATAAAAATATTTAATATGAACAAAGAATTAAGAAAAAAAAATATCATTTCTCCTGAAAAACAAACCAGCCTAAGTGCTAAATATTTTCAAGAACGAGAAACTCATTTCAGTCTTTTGATCCGGTTAGTCTAGAAAACATAAGTAAACGTCTATTTAATGCATGCGTATAGAGAACTAAAAAGAAAGGGGAAGTAGTCATGAATAAACACTGCTAAAAACTATAAAAGAGATCATGCAGAACATACGTTTATTTCTGTTCCTATAAGTTTAAATCCCGTCCGGCAGATCTCAACCATTAAATGATGTTTTGTTTCCATCTAACGGGATTATGTGTAACTACTAGCGTCCTAGAATTAGGTGACTCAATAGTAGAAAATAGGACAAGGAGGGGGCAAAAATGAGGGGGAACGCGGTTGGACTTCATTTTCCCACTTCCAAAAATACCTATGGCGTCCCTCCACTTTCTAAAACTTACAATGGCTAAAGATAGACACAGGAACGGCATGCATCCCCTTACCTTTTCAGATCCACTTATATCCCTGGATAAGGATTGCCAACGTTTAATTCACATTTACTCGTGATGTTATTAGGTTAATTGTATTAATGAACTTGGTCCAGATAATTGAACTAGTTATGTATGGCAACTACATAATTTTAAAAAGTTCGCTTTTGTTTAAAAGTTTTCTTGTGAAGTAACGGACAGACATACTAACAGTACAATCCTATAGGCTCTCCTTTTTGCATTCTAATAATTCCAAATCTAATAAATATTTCTTAAAAGTACCAATAAAATATAATAATATAAGCATAATCAGATATTCCGTTATAAAACATAATATATTCCCAACAAAGTAACAAAAGTTATGTGGCGGTTCAGTGTTACAGTGCTTAGGTAATTCGATCCCAGTTATTCTCAAGTAAGCTTTAGAATATAGTCTATAAACACCGTGTGCATCAGTCATCATAGGGTTTTATTGTCCCCTTCCATTTTGTTCATTTAACAATTTCGTTCATTTTCAGAGCCTCCCATAGACTCGAATTATGTAAAATCATGGAATGTTAAACTAAGATACAGAAATTGTAATTAATAAATTTCTTATTAGTTCAGTTTCCACGATATCTGAAAAAAAAAAGCATTTTACTATAATAGTATAAGTAACACGAATATTATTAGTAGAGCAAACCACATTATGTTTTATTTTTTCAAAAATTATACTTTATTATGCTTTATTGTTAATTTCAATCATTGTTTTACATTAATCGTGTTTAATGTATAATATTTACATTAAATACTCTAAATACCTTGATCTATTTATTAATACTATTTATGTAACCAATTTCTTTGTCATTTAATGAACTTTCTACTTAATGCACTGTAAAGAGATATGCTTTACTCGAGTCATTTTTGTCTATATTTGTGTGCATATATACAGAAAGGAAAAGTAAAAGATGCCACCAAAAAGTACAGAAAGTACTCAAGTTCAAAAGGTGCACATAACAATAAAGTGTGGAGTTCTTGTGTACTATTCATTGTTGGCGGAAAGTTTTCTTCTTCTTTTACTTTTTTTCTTTTCTCCACATCAAAGAAGTTTACAGGAATAAAAATAAGTTTTCATTGTTGCATTCTTATGTTTTCAATGATTTTGCATTGTAAATATTGGTTTAAAAAAAAAATATTAATACAGTATGTTAAACTTGCAGTTAAACAGAATTTCAGAAGAATTGTGCTATATATTTTAAATTATGCTTTATTTTCTTAAATTATGCTTTTAAAATTAGTTTTCTTCTGGACCCTTAGACAACCACAACCATGTTCAAGGTACCAACCATATGTGTAAATTGCTATTATGCTTTTTATACTTTTGGGTTGCCCTAGTAAAAATTTTATTAATCTTTTCATTGTTGACCTGTAAATAAACACAATGAAGCATTTCTAACCATATTCTAATTAATTGTCTCAATCTAAACGCTTAATACAAATCATGGAATGCACCTAAATTTATGAAATTTAATGTCGGATTTTAAGCATAAATATAGTATAAGACGTCGGCTTAATAATAAGGATCCTAAGATGAGCTATACACCTATCGACAATCGAACTCTACTCTCGCACAAAATATAGATACTTTTATGATTAAAGATCTGGTGCAGATTGCAAATTGGCCAGCAAAAAAAAATGAAACTTTAGTGCTAAACTCTATTACTTGAGAAGGAAAAATCTTTGTCTGTAAATCTCATTTGTGCAGATTCTTACTGGCAACTCTTTAACTACAGCAAGACGGTAGCTCTAGATATTATACAATATTACTAGTGTTTAAAGAAAAGTATTATCGAACAAGAGATATATTGTAATGGATACATCTTATTGACTTGAACAAAAGGATGTATGAGCTTACTGTCCCTTTCAGCAGCAAAGCTAAATGAGACGTGGACCTTCAGCTTAAAATTATTCAAACCATATACACTCTCGTCTGAAATCAAATCCGGATCTATGACGCCAAAGGCTCGTTCGCTAACTGCTTAACAACGAGCGTGCTAGAACAAAATGATGTATGTGTCTGTGAAATAAATAAATAAGCTATGACAACCATATCACTCATTGAGATGAAACTGAAAAGTATTCTCATTATGCTATTCATTCTGACACACTGAGAAATAGCGTTATCTGGACAACGATATATTGTACACATATATGGAATCCTTATGTTTACTACAGAAATCAGTATGAAACATACGTTACCCATATGCTATATACGCGCTGCCCCTTCTCTCGCTCAGATATTATATAATGTCGCTGCAGGATGTCTGACATCTGTCTTCCATATATAACTTACGTATACGTATGTTACATATGTCAGCTATATGTTATATACGTCCATCTGTATGTGAGATCCTGACAGTTCTCACATATATAGTTCTTTCGTTCGTACGGAAAGTACATTTATTCGGAACACTTATACGGAAAGTACTTATAAAATATACTTATTTAGTTATATGTTTGCTATACGTTAAGTCTAAAAACTACAGGATTTATCCATGTAACTTACGTTTTCACGTACTTCACATACTTTTTTTTTCTCAGTGCACTAGTGAGACGAGAGTACATTGTATGGTTAATAAGATATAGTCTAAAATTAACATTGGCTATAAAACATATAACACATATATCAATCAACAGAACGAATTAATTTGAATACGATGACATACTTAAGTGTAAATTCTAATGTGCAATTTTCGAGAAAATCGAAATAAAAGAAACTTTTCTGGTGCACTGAGAAAAATCCGTTCTCCGGACAGCGGTATATTGTACAAATATACGGTATCCTCTTGCTTACTATAGAAATCAATACGGAGCATACGTTATCCGTATGATACATAGGCACTGCCGTTTGATGTTACATCATGCCGTTGCAGGATGTATGACATCTAACAGTTTTCCGTATATCACATGTATATACTTATGTTACCTTCGTCAGCTATATGCTATATACGGCCATTTGTATGTGAGATCCTGACCGCCTACATTGTTTCATACAGAAAGTACGTATAGATGGAACACTTATACAGAAAGTATTATAAAACATGCGTTTTCAGTTATACGTCTGGTGTACGTTAAGTCCAAAAACTACAGGAATTACGCATGTAACCTATCTTTTTAAGTATGCCACCTACAATTATTTTTCTCAGTGTGCGCTACTAATAACTATTTATCTTTTTTTAACAAGTTATTGCTTTACTTATATGCTGTAGGTATGCGTAACAAAATACGATGTGAACTATGAGATTATTGTTTGTATTTACCTAACATTAATACACACAGTCTTTACACATATAATAATTGCAAGAGAAATAGTGTGAACGTGACAGCATTATAAGCCTCCGTACGTACGGAATTACACAAATACACTGTGTACACATTAATCCTTTTATGCAATTTCGTCTAACTTACTTTAAGAATCATTTAATTCAAATAGTACACGACACCTGCGCTCTAACCTTTTTAAAAATGTTTTCCAATCTTCTCTTTGTCAGTTCCCGCAGTTCTATCAGCCACTAAATTTGAAATACGGTAATATAGTAAACCTGTTTGAAGTATTAACACACAAATTAAAGGAATAAAATCATATTTGTAGCTGATATGTACGGTGGGTTATTCCCAATCAGCACAACTGAAAGAGAGAAACTCGTACAATTATACTAGCAGCGACTTTAAAACATCTCCATCAAGCTTCACATATGTTTATCTTAATCAGAGTATACATTGCATTACACTAATCTAATCCTTGTTCTAAAGTATCCTTAAATAGTCGCTGAACATTACCACCTGTTTAATAAACCAATATATTACACTATGTCTGTAGAGTCATTTCATTTCTTTTTTCTTTTTTTTTTTTTTTGCCAAGGGGAATTGCCCATCGACATAAAAGTTTCAATTTTTTTTTAGTACATGACTATACAATTTATTAAAAATAGGGTGTTTCTCGAGCTCAGTAGGGCAATTGCTCCCTCCTTCCCTCCTCAAATGACACCTAAGTGCTATATACGGAATGATACTTCTGTTTTGGATGTACTTTACCCTAGTTGTGATAATAGTTTGAAAATGAGAGCTTTCGGTAGCGATATTTAGCTGATAATAATATTGCTATGTTTTCGTATAACTATTAATGAATACTACACCTTCTAATATATTAATAGTGAATTAATATATTAAATAAGGTAACTTGTCTTTGTTTCCTCAAAATACTTTTAGCCCTAACCATTGTTATATTGACTAGTGCGCATGCCTATGATGCACAAGTGTCCAGGTTCGGTTCTCGGTTGATCGCATTACATTGCTTAATATTGCATCCTAAACTGTGGCCACGTCTCATGTGAAATGATACATGTAAGCCATAATTACCTAGCCCAAGCTACTGTCACTTAACCTACCCTATTCTACAATAATCCATCCTACAAACATCTTGCTCAAATCTCGTATATCCCAAATCCAATAAACAAACGAACATATTTTTAACTTCCCTTGATTAGGTGGTTTTAATAATGTGAATCCGGATAATACACTAATAGTGTATGTTCTAACACTATTTTTAGTTTTAAATAATTACATTTGTTGTTGGAATGGAAGTGTAATCCATTCTGTTATTCTCAGAATTTGTATATGGTATTCAAGGTATGAATCTCTCTACCACAGAACAAGAACAGCTATTGGAACTATCCTGCGATACTTCATGGAAAAACGTTTTCAAAGAAAATGAACTTTGTAGCTTTTGGTTGCGTGTGCGCTGTCAATATGAAGAGTTGTCTAAAAATGCATTGCAAGATTTGATGCCTTTACCTACCATCATGTATCTTTAGAATAAATTACTTATTACATTATTTTTCTTGATCTTTTCTTCTTGTCAGCGGTAATTCTAATTATTATATTTTTTTAATATCATGTGAAATTTCATATAGCATTGCAAAGGGGTACGCAGATCACTTTCCGAATGGACAGAGTGTCCGCATTATCGGGGAGTTTAAGAACCACTGCTCTAAATTATTGAACATAAATCGTGAAAATAGTAATATTGAAATAACACTTCCAAAGTGCGCTGCCAATAAAGCATTAGCCTTTAGCCCCAATTTACGTCTGTAAGTTGTCCCGCCCGCCTAACGATTTTTTTTCTTCTTATCTACATCGTTAGTTTATCGTTAGTTTACGTTAGTTTTGCTAAGATTATCGTTAGTTTCGAAAAAATAAAATTTTTATTCAACAAATAAATGGGCAGGCCAACTTCACGGTTCCCCACCCACAAACGAATTTCAAAAGTTTTTCATATCACATCGTTAGTTTATAGTTAGTTTACGTTAGTTGCTAAATTTAACGTTTGTTTTGCAAAAATAACGATTTTATTCAAGAAATAAGGTTTCCCGCCAAATGTAAAGTTAGCCCGCCCATAAAGAATTATCATAAATTTCCATCTTACATCGTTAGTTTATCGTTAGTTTACGTTCGTTTTGCTAAAATTAACGTTTGTTTTGCAAAAATAACGATTTCGTTCGAGAAATAAGATTTTCCGCCAAATGTAAAGTTTCCCGTCCCTAAAGAATTATCATAAATTTCCATTTCACATCCTTAGTTTATCGTTAGTTTACGTTAGTTTTACTTTCCTTAGGGACATACTGGACACATTCCAGTGTACCTGACGGAACATGATAGGCATATGCCTGCTATGTAATTGTGCTGTTAGGTTTACATTTGGCGGAAATCTTTATTTCTCGAATAAAATCGTTATTTTTCTAAAACAAACGTTAATTTTACCAAAACTAACGTAAACTAACGATATGAGTTGGAACTTTATGAGAATTTAATATGGGCGGGCTAATTCACAGTTGGCGGGAAGCTTTATTTCTAGAATAAAATCATTATTTTTGCAAAACTAACGATAGTTTTAGCAAAACTAACGTAAACTAACGACGTAATATGAAAAACTTTTGAAATTCATTTGTGGGTGGGGAACCGTGAAGTTGGCCTGCCCATTTATTTGTTGAATAAATATTTTATTTTTCGAAACTAACGATAATCTTAGCAAAACTAACGTAAACTAACGATAAACTAACGATGTAGATAAGAAAAAGAAAAATTCGTTAGGTGGGCGGGACAACTTCACAGACTCCCCAATTTCATCTCCCCATGAATCTGCCCGAGTTTGAGTTCAAGCGATAGTTTCCGATGCGTAGAACACGCCTGTGAAGGAACCAGACTGGTCAGATGCACCGTTCCTGAGATATTGCGTTCCAAAGGTGTGGGATGCCACGAGATTCCAATCCCCGCAAATGTCATTGGAGGAGCTGAATGAATTTCTTAACTTTGGGCCCATTCCAAATGCGCAACGCTACGCTCAGCACACATCATCCCATGAAGGTGTTTTCTTCATCGACCAATATGAAAGAGCAGCGAGCGCCGGACTTGGCGTTCAGATTGATTTCAGAGGCTTTGACGTTGCGTAGCCCATTCTAATTAAGACAAAAATGAAGTCGAGATATCGCAATCGAACCGAGCTCTACATATTTGTGCTGACAGACAAGGTTAAGGCAGGTAGAACAGCAATCATTGCGTACTACTGTGCTGCCAGTCTGGAGCACGTACAGTAGGATCTTGTTCACACGTGGCCACCATAATTTGGTACTTCTCTTGTCACTGATTGTATAACGTTTCTCTTTACATTGAAAATGCTTCCAACGATGCGGGTGTTTCTGATTGAATTCCATAAACTAAAGTGCCACGCCGATCTTAACCTCAATGCTGACGCCATCTCGTGCCGTCCCACATCTTTGGAACGTGATATCTCAGGAACGATGCATCTGACCACTCTGGTTCCTTCACAGGCGTGTTCTACGCATCGGAAGCTACCACTTTTGGGCAAACTCATGGATAGATGAAATTGGCGCTAAACCTGGCAGCACTCTTTCGGTCTTTTTTTTTTCTTTTTGTGCGCATATATAAATTTTCAACATTGTTCATATTTAAAAAATGCATTATTTTGACAAACAAAAATATACCGATCAATGATGATATCATGAAGATAAAATCCATTTTGAATTTAAGCAATATTGTAAACTGGTCATCCATCAGAAATGTATATGACTTCTAAATGTATAGCTACGAACTAAAATAATTTCTTACCAAGTACCATTCTTACATTAGTCCCGGAACTTCAACGAGGGAGCATTTCCCATAGAGATGCGCACGAGACAAGATTTGTGGTTGTCTCGTCTCAAGAATGTGCTGTAAAAGTGATGTCTCGACTCGAAATATGTATATTTTTCTATTGGAAGAGCCGCGTCTAGACTCGAATTTTGTCAGGAAAATCCTGTCTCGACTCGTCTCGTGCGCATCCCTAATTTCTCACTGTCTCCCTCGATTCCTCCCAAAGCTCAGTAGCTTTCTCACCATAATTCCATGTGACATTTTCTATGAAATAACTTCAACAATAGGATAGCCTACTTCGTCTGGCTTCTCATGTAGCCAAGTTTCACATTCCTACAGCCTTAAATTACACCAGTCCACTAAAGTGTGCTGACTTAACGATTTATACTTCGTGACGAATTGTGCTTTCGGGCACGTCATACGATTAACATAATACAATGAGGATTTGATTCAAGGTCAAATAGCTCCTAGAGAAAAAAACAGAACCCTCGCTTATACATTTTCTTTCATCATATAATTAAGAATTCCAGTCAATAACAGCATTACAATTATGCACAGCGCTAGGATTGTTCCATTCTCCACTGAATATTGAAAATTTTTCTGCATGCTAACCATTGCAAAATAAGTACTGACATTTATAAGATACGGCCCGAGAGCGGTTAATGTTCATTTTTCAGCTCTTATTTGACCAAAATTATACTCTATTTGCAGACAGTATTTCTGTGAAAAGCTTTGTCTGCATCAGTCATTTTACAGCAAATCAAATTTTCGTTTAATTTGGTTCTATTGAATAACTAACTCTACAAATGCAATATTGAATTTGACTTTGTTTAAATTAATTATATTATACTTAGTGAATTATAAGTACCGTATTTGCCGGCGTATAAGACGCACTTTTTTCCCCTGGAAATTGTCGGTAAAATAGGGATGCGTCCTATACGCCAGTGCGTCTTATGCAACTAACGGTAATTCGAAGGCATTATATTTCACTGCCTCTCCTTCTCCTTTGTGTTGTTGAAATCAGGGTTCAAGAAAGTGCTGACATAAGGTTGAATATTTCAAAGATACCGATAACATTGCTTTTTTTCCGAAAGGAATATGCATGCAAAACTTGTCGGCATGATTCTTGTAAACCGCTAAATAAAGACCAAACAGTCCGTGTTCTTTTGTAACCACCGATTGTTGTTTCACCGCATTGCTTTTGAAAGGATGACGGTGTTCTTTTATTTAGTACTTGTAACCACAGTTTTTATGTTTTGCATTGTTTATGAATAGATGACTAATCTTTAAAGGATCCTGGCTTTTTGGGCTATTTTTTAGACTTTCAGTCAAGCAGCTACTGTATCGTCACTATTTATTCTAGGATCATGGTTCATACCTCATTCTCTTCAGAATAGAGCTGGCTTTCAAATGGTACCACTTGCATGCTCATACCATATACCAGAATCGGGGAAAAATATCAAAGTGAAAATTTCGGAGGGAAAATTTTTTTCTCGAACTTTGGCCCCCCCTGGACCCCCCCCCTGTGTGATCGTAGTCATCTAAAAAATCTGATAAATAGTACTTGGTATACTGAATGTGTGTGCCAAATTTCAAGTTTCTATCTTGAATAGTAAGGGCGGGAGAATTTTTATCAAAAATTCCCACAATGCCCCAAATTACCATAAAACACTATGATCTCAGGGGAAAAAATTCTGAGACATCCCTAATTACCCTAGGACTATAATCCGCCAATCATTCTCTTCAGAATAGAACTGTCTTTCAGGCGGTACCATTCACATGTCTCCATCATGTATCTAAGGCGGGAAATTCCTGAAAAAAGGGATTTTTGGGGGAAAAATTTCCCTTTTTTCAAATTTTGCCCCTCTAGACTCCCCCTGTTTTTACGCAGAAATCGGAAAAAAACTTCTGGTAAATACTACTCGGTGGACTGAATGTTTGTGCAAAATTTCAATCTTCTACGTGAAAAAATAGGCCCGCCAGAAAAAATTTCCCTACCATGCCCCACTTTTACCCTATACAAAAGTATATTTGGATAAAAATTCACTGAGACGGCCCTAATTACCCTAAAATAATAATTCTACCGTCGTTCTCTTCAGAATGGAACTGCCTTTCAGACGGTATGCCCCTCTGGTTTCCCCCTGTTTTAGCACTGACATCGGAACAAAAAATCTGGTAAATACTACTCGGTGGACTGAATATTTGTGCAAAATTTCAATCTTCTATGTGTTAAAATAAGCCCGCCAAAAATATTGAACATAGGCTTAGAAAATGAGAAAAGAAATTTTTGACTTATGACGTCATCACCTCCTATGTCTGGACGCAGGACGGTCTGAAACCATACGTAATGTCTTCTACAAGGCCTCTGGACTTGGAAAACAAAAAAACAAAAAAAAAAAACAATAACCGGACGAAAAAGCTCAAATAGAAGAGAAATAACGCAATGTACCATGAAAAACGCATATGGTACAAATTGTACCATAGGATTCCCAAAGGGCTAACAAAGGCTAAGAAAGGTTCGCATCGTGTTCTGCTTCAGTTCTTTAATCTTAGTTATAGTGGCAAGTTGTTAAAATGTCGCGGAGGCACAGCTACGACATAGCTTTTAAGCTGCAGATATAGAATATACAAAAGCTAATGGGAATAGAGCCGCAGAACGTCATTTTGGCCCTCCTCCTACAGAAAAGATGATTCGCACCTGGCGAAAACAAGAAAATGAACTTACAGCAGCAAAGCGATATAAGCATAATCTTCGCAGAGGAGTCGTCAAATGGCCACAACTCGAAGAGGATGTAAGAAAATCGGTTGAGGACCAAAGGAAGGACGGGATTGCAGTGTCTACAAAGATGATGATCCACAAAGCAAAATCTATGGCAGAGCGTACAGGTATCACTGATTCACTGGTTCAACTTCATGGTGTTCCCGATTCATGAAAAGAAATCGCCTTTCTATGCGTGTAAAAACTAAAATAGCACAGAGAATGCCAGCTGAATATGAGGACAAAATTGTACAGTTTCACAGATATGTCTTAAAAATTAGAAAACGTAAACAATTTCAACTTTCGCAAATAGCCAATATGGATGAGGTACCTCTCACATTTGATGTACCTTCAAATAAGACAGTGGACTCAAAGGGCAAAAAAAAAAAAAAAAAAAAAAAAAAAGCTGTTAGAATACTGTGAAAACCACTGGTCATGAAAAAACGCGTTATACTGTTGTGTTATCATGTTGTGCAGATGGAACGAAATTGACGCCATTCTTGATATTTAAAAGAAAAACATTACCAAAAGAACAAATACCAAATGGTGTAGTGATTCACGTTCATGAAAAGGGCTGGATGGATGAAAACGGAATTAAGATGTGGATAGAGAAGGTGTGGTCCAGGCGCCTTGGAGGACTCTTAAGGAAACCATTCTTACTTGTTTGGGATGAATTTCGTGCCCACAAAACAGAGGTTGTCAAGAAGAAACTGCATGATATGAAAACGCACATAGCCGTAATACCGGGAGGATTGAAAAACCAGCTTCAACCTTTAGATGTTTCTATCAACAAACCTTTCAAGGGATTCATGAGAGAGAAATGGAATGCGTGGATGAGGTCTGCTGACTTCGAAGTCACTCTAACAGGAGAAGAAAGAAACCCAGTATCTCACAAATATGCGAATGGGTGAAAGCATCATGGGAGGAAGTGAAAAAGGAAACTGTCATAAAATCATTTAAAAAATGTGGAATTAGTAACGATATGGATGGTTCTGAGGACGACTTACTGTATGAAGACAGTGGTAGCTCTGCTTCTGGTGAAACGGCAAGTGATGAAGTTTCAAGTTCTGCTGATAGCAGTAACAGTGATGACTGACGTCTTCCAATGTGACAAAACAAGTTTGTTATCTTTCTGTCCAAGCCTTTTAGGTGAATGTAACGTACATTGAATATGTTCTTGTATTTTTGTCATGTACGCGTGTATTTATTTTTTGTTCTCTTTTCTTTCTGTCCAAGCCATTTAGGTGAATGTAACGTATATGGAATATGTTCTTGTATTTTTGTCATGTACGCGTGTATTTATTTTTTGTTCTCTTTTCTTTCTGTCCAAGCCATTTAGGTGAATGTAACGTATATGGAATATGTTCTTGTATTTTTGTCATGTACGCGTGTATTTATTTTTTGTTCTCTTTTCTTTTTGTCCAAGCCATTTAGGTGAATGTAACGTATATGGAATATGTTCTTGTATTTTTGTCATGTACGCGTGTATTTATTTTTTGTTCTCTTTTCTTTCTGTCCAAGCCATTTAGGTGAATGTAACGTAAATGGAATATGTTTTTGTATTTTTGTCATAAATGCATGTATTTTTTGTTGTATTTTTACAGTATATCTGTTTACATTTTATGATTAAAGTAAAGTACCTACTTTAAAGTAAAATAAAGTATAACAAATGCTTGAACAAAAAATAATGGAAATTAATAAAATTTTCACTATTATATTTTTCTCAAAAATCGTTTCCAAAAAAGAGGGTGCGTCTTATACGCCGGCAAATACGGTAATTATTCCAACGTGCAGTTACAAGTTTTGTCGATAACATGACATTCACTATAAGAATGTTGCAATATTTATGAAACTTGAAATTATTAGACTTCAGTTGAATACTCTTACTGGCAAAATTCGTCTTGTTAATCACTCGTCTCATATTATTTAGTACATTAGTGAACCAAATTATTATAAATTGACTACGTACAGTTTTGAACAAAATTATTATTTAAGGTATTGTTACTTTGCACTCGTTTCCAAGTTTATAGCCGTATAAACTTCATAGTGATGTGAATATGATACAATAATGTAACATTACTTGTACCGTATATCAACATTTATAAACGAAAAAGAAGCCTATAACAAAATACTTTGGATAGATTAATAACTACCTGTACCTTGGGCAGAAAGTGCTCATACATGTGCACTATACTTAATAGAATGTTAATTTAATAATAACAAAAGAAGAATGTTTTTAATATATGTAAATTATTATTATGGGATGGTTGTTGCTATGTAAATGTTTATGGATACCTAGTCAGCAAGTTTGTGTGCTTGACAGTTTGAAGGAAAATATATTATAAAGTATATCAGCTAATAAACCATTTTAGCAACGTTCATCGACGTTATCATTCTAATAGAAAAGGTGAGAATAACGCTATATAATTATTAAAGATAATTTTTACATGCCAACTAATACTACCACTCAATATTTGTATATCTTACTTAGACGGACCAGGTTGACGACTACCCTTGGTGAGTCGTTATAAAAATTTTGGTTTACCTCACCCGGGATTTGTTGTAAATTCATATCCCGAAGCAGAGTAAGGTTGAATTTACTTTTGTCATAAAGTTAATGAGTACAAATTTCACCATATTGAGGAGTGGTAGAATAATTATAAAGAAAATGGACACTGAAATAATGGAGAATGAATCCACTAATAGTGACAACGGTGAACCTAGTGTAACATCAGGATTGACATCAGAAGACCGAATCTTGCTAGTCTTACAGCGGCAATTGATGCAAATGTCTACCGAGTTAAAGCAGACGATGAAGCATAACTCTGAAGAATTAAGTAGACGAATAGAACAGAAGTCTGATGAATCTAACAAGCAATACGAAGAATTAAAGCAGACGATGAAGCATAACTCTGAAGAATTAAGTAGACGAATAGAACAGAAGTCTGATGAATCTAACAAGCAATACGAAGAATTGAAGCAGACGATAGAACAGAAGATGGAACAGAAGTCGGATGAAACGAAACAATTAATTATCCAGACGATGAGCGATATCACCTCGCAGTTCGAGGAAAAGTTAAAAGGAATATCGGAGGAATGCCAGGGTAATCACAATCACCTGAGACAAGAAATCAGTGATGTAAAAAAGGATTTAGAAGTAACAGAATCTTCTGTTCAGCAACAAAAGATCCAGGTCATCAATAATTCTAACAATATACGTGCAAATACGCAATTGATAGCTACGTTACAGGAAGAAATTAGAATGCTACAGGTTAAGGACAACACATACCGTAATAATATGTGTAGTGATCGCATGGAGTTTCCCCACTCACCAGAGATGAACTCACCTTCGCCGGTGTCTGATGAGGATATTATATTGGAAGAAATACATCCGAAGGGTACAGATGGGCGAAACATAGATGGCGTAACGACACATCATGTCATGGATAGGAACTATCACCCAATAAGTACACGGAATGATAAAAGGAAGGTAAAATTAAGTGTTAAGATGAGTGAAATTCGAGCTATGAGCAAATTCAGTGGTAAGTGTAACGAGAATGCTACTTCTTTCTTAAAGAAATTCCAGGAAGAATGCAATATAATGTGTATAGATAGATCACAATATATGAAATTAATCCCTCATGTATTACTCCCACCTTGTCCATTATGGTTTAAAGCAGTACGTGATCACATCAGTACATATGAAGAATTCAAAGCGGCACTGATCGCCAATTATGAAAATGACTTTTTGCTTGCGAATAGAGATGCTACAATTAGAAATCAACACTTCAATCCTCGATTGCATAAATCTGTTGTAGAGTTTGTTGTAAATACCTACAACGAATTAAAGGTCGTTAATCCATTGCAATCGGAATCGAGAATAATAGCATCGATTCGAAATTTGCTTCCATTTAAATTACAACAGATCTTATTTTCCACAAAGTGTATGAGTTTCAATCATTTATTAATGCTTGTCCAATGCTATGAAACTCAATACCATGCCATGAATCAACAAGCAGGAATGGGTAAAAATAAGAATAATTCAGATCATTTGGTGCCTGTTCGGAATTTAAATATCCGAAGTGTGAATAATACGGAACATAACCTAAGCCGAGTATACTCTAGCAATCAAAATGAGCAAAATAGGCAAAGTTATATGGGGAATCCGCCTAACCTAATTAATCGTCGCAATCCATATGTTAGACCATATAGTCAAAATAGGTTTAAAAATAGAGGAAATGTATGGCAAAATTCCAGGAATACAGCGAACTACGTGGATAGACGTAATGGGAGGACAAGAGATGGCACTTCGCATCAAGATCCAGGTATTGAAGTAATTTCTGTACAGAACAATAATACGGGACATAACCATGATTGTGCTGTGCAATGTACTTTATTAGAACCATACACCAGTATGAATTTAAACTAATTACGGCTGATGTGGTAGGGGTTAAACCCATATCAGCTGTAGATTCTCTTGAACATTTATCTAAAAATTTAAGTGATAATTCTTATGAACATTTATCTTCCAATTTACATGTTCATGTTAATGATGAAAATGATCTTTCACATGACGTCTCTGTAAATAATTATTCGGAAATAGCAATTAATAGATGTCAGTACCAATTTATACCTGTTGTAAATCGTTGTTGGTTCGAAGATGATACTGTCAATGATGGTTTTAATATTGAAGAAAATTTTGTATTTTTAAAATCTTATAGTACAGCTAAAATACCTATTAAAGTCAATGGGTTAAGTACCGAAGCTTTACTTGATACAGGAGCAAATGCCTCTCTATTATCGTATTCTTTGTGGAAAGCAATTACTAGTAATTATTCGAATCCTAAATTACAAAAGGCTGAGAACCTTATTATAGTTGATTTTACCGGTAAACATAAAAAGAGAGTAGCTGGAATCACTCGTGTGACAATAACTATTCAAGATTTTGAAATATCAATTCCTATTCTGGTAATAAAGGAACTTAACGAGAAATTAATTATGGGTTTAGATTTATTATCTCAATTACGTGTCATGCTTGATTTTAAAAACCAAACGTTGACTATACCGGGTATACCTCAGGAAATCGTTCAGAAACTGCTTCCAAAATTAGATAATCTTGCTTGTCAATATAATGATATTTCTCCTGTAGTGAATAATGTTTCTGTTAGTGCAGAAAATGGTAAATTAAATGATCAACGAATGGAAGACACACAAAATTTGGTGGATTTAAAGGACGATGTATTGTTTTCTGAGCGTGTTAAATCACTCGAAAGCAGCCTTGACTTTACTGATAATACAGTAAAAGCTAACTTTAAGGATATCTTATATAAACATAGAAATGTCTTTTCAGAACGTCCTGGGCGTTGCAAGGATTTTGTTTATTCTTTTAAAGTTAAAGCAGACAAACCCATAGTAACCAAGCCTTATATAATTCCATATAGATACAGGGAGAATGTACGTCAGCAAATTACAGATATGTTAAGAGATGGGATCATTAGGCCTTCACGAAGCGTCCATCTTAATCCATTACATGTTGTTCCAAAGAAAAATGGTTCTCTACATGTGGTATTAGATTTGAGACGCACGAATAGTCACATTGATCTGGAACAAGTGAGGTATCCTCCAGTGGAAGAAATACTAGCTTCTTTACAAGGGAACACTGTATTCGGAAATTTAGATCTAGTGATGGCGTATAATCAGGTCGAATTACATGAAGATTCGAAACCGTACACAGCATTTAGTTTTGAAGGTCACTTATACGAGTACAATCGTGTAGTCTTTGGGCTTATCAATGGTAGTGCGGCGTTAGCATCCTGCTTGAACAAAGTTCTAGGTCAAGACTTACGTAGCAACGTGATAACTTATGCTGATGACATCTTAATCATGGGAAAAGATCCACATGAATACTTGAAGTACTTAGATATAGTTTTAGACAGATTGGAAAGTTCGGGCCTTACTATCAATCTACAGAAATCTAAATTTCTGCAGAATTCTATAGAATTTCTTGGGTACCAAATTGATGCCTCTGGTTTACAATTCAGTCAATCTAAAGTACAAGCCATAGAAGATCTGCCTGCTCCAGTAAATGTGAAACAGACACGACAAATATTAGGGCTCTTCAATTGGTTTCGCAAAGCCATCCCGCGATTCGCTGAGATAGCCCAGCCTTTATTTATGATTATAAAGAAAGGAGTACCATGGCAATGGGGTCCGATCCAAGAACACAGTTTCAATAAGTTGAAGGAATGCGTGAAGCAAAATATCCATTTGAACCACCCCAGATACGACGTTCCTTTCTATGTTCAGTGTGACGGTTCTCAACTTGGAATTTCTGCAGTCCTCTGGCAACCTAACCCAACTATTCAGG
>NW_027656514.1:0-83903 GCF_964235325.1 Thermobia domestica
GTACAGGGTTCTTCCTTGCCTCTTCAAGGCATACACAACATCCATAGCTGTCACTGTCTTCCTCTTGGCGTGTTCTGTGTATGTAACAGCATCTCTGATTACGTTCTCCAGGAATACTTTCAATACTCCTCGGGTCTCTTCATAAATGAGACCAGAGATACGCTTCACACCACCACGGCGAGCAAGACGCCTAATAGCGGGTTTGGTGATACCCTGGATGTTGTCACGAAGAACTTTACGGTGGCGCTTGGCACCTCCTTTGCCAAGACCCTTGCCTCCTTTTCCACGTCCTGTCATTTCGATATGTTACTGCTTCGCTCACCACACACGAGAAATACAAGCCCAAGCAGCCCAAGACTCGTGGTTTTGTTCCTTCGATCATGCAGGGAAAGCACGGAGGAAAAACACAAAACGTGTCTAAGCCAATGAGAACTGTCCTTTTCGACTGACTTTATCCAATGAGAAATAGCTTGATTTAACGGTTTTGCTCTTTATATAACTTGACTTCATTCAGCGCGCAATTATTTGAAACAAGTCGTGACAGTTGCAATGGCACGTACCAAGCAGACAGCTAGGAAATCTACTGGAGGCAAAGCTCCTCGAAAGCAGCTTGCCACCAAAGCTGCAAGAAAGAGTGCTCCAGCTACCGGTGGAGTGAAAAAGCCCCATCGTTACAGGCCTGGTACTGTGGCTCTCCGAGAAATTCGTCGTTACCAGAAGAGCACTGAATTGCTCATCCGCAAGCTGCCCTTCCAACGACTCGTCCGAGAAATTGCACAAGATTTCAAGACAGATCTTCGCTTCCAAAGCTCAGCTGTCATGGCTTTACAGGAGGCAAGTGAAGCTTACCTTGTAGGGCTTTTCGAAGACACCAACTTGTGTGCTATTCACGCAAAGAGAGTCACAATCATGCCTAAGGACATTCAGCTTGCTCGCCGCATCCGTGGGGAACGTGCTTAAGTTTGAAGTTCTGGCACTGAGTTCAAAAACGGTCCTTTTTAGGACCAATACACTACTTAGAGATGCTGTTATCCTAACAAGGATCTTGTCCATACTTGTTATCTTTTTTTTTTAAATTCTCACGCCGTATGTTGCATAGTTAATACATCTACCTTCGTTTTCCTGTCGTTTCGTATATCATCCTATCTTTCAAGTATATTCTTTAGTTTTCCCCTATGTTTACCGATTGATTATCTTCGTTTTATGTGGTCAAGGGTTCGATTTTGCCATATGTTGCATAACTTAACTTCGATTCAACCACTGTTTGCCCTTCTCAACGTTATTAATCTGATAGAACTCGCAGGCGAAATATGTACTTCTTCCAAGGTAGCAAAAGTAATATTATTTTGTCAGAGGTCGCTGCTGTTGAATGCAAACGTTAAACTAAACTTTCTTTAAGTGTCTGTTTGTACTTAACATCAGTTCAATTGTACACCTACATTTCTGCTGGTGTTACTATTTTTCTTTATAGCAATATTACGAATTATAAGACGGTATCCGTGGTTATTAGCGTGTTCCCTTTTCCTAACACTTTCTCATTACACCAGTATTTCCATCATTCATTAGGCGTAATCACCCGTCTCCTTTATCATAAAAATCATAATAGTACGACGTTAAATTGAAACATAGTCTACTTCACTTTCACGAGTTGTAATAAGTTCGAACATTTCTTTCACCCCAGCCTTGAAAAGAGTTGATTTTAGTTTAGTGTCCCTTTCAGCAGCAAGGCTGTTTCAAACGTGGACCTACTTATTAACGTGCAATGCGAAACATTTGAGCTCCCACCGAGAATCGAACCCAGTCAGCCTGCAAAAGTTTTTCTAACAAATGCATTAAGTGCGTTTTCTGTACTGTTTCGCTACTTGAAGATAGGAACAAGGAAAAAGTAAGTGATCACAAATTGACATTACGTAATGTGTTCCCCATTTTTTTTCGAGTACACCATTCTTGACACCCGTGAAAGCTTTCTTTCCCCACCCTCAATTCCCCTCTGTTATAAAGCACTTACATCAAGAAGTGCTTCGGTTAAAAAGAAAACTCAAAGTCCCTTGCGTGTATACTATACATTGCTATGAATGAACATGTGATAATGATAGGAAAAGCACAATTTTACTCTTCTCAAAGTATTTGATGGCTCTAAAAAGAGCCGTTTTAAAATGTCAGATGATTTACTGACACATTTACTTCTTCTTTGGTGCAGCCTTCTTAGCACTTTTCGGTTTTGCTGTAGCCTTCTTTGGCTTCGGGGCCTTTGGCTTCTTGGGAGTTTTTGCCTTCTTCACTTTAGATGGTGATTTCTTAGGTTTGGGAGCAGCAGCCTTTTTCTTTTCACCAGTCTTCTTGGGACGTTTAGCTGCTGGCTTTTTCGCAGGCTTCTTCTCCTTTGATGCTGATCGTTTCGCCTTGGTTGAAGATCCACCTTCAGGCTTCTCCTTCAGCGATGAAGCACTAAGCTTAAACGATCCAGATGCACCTTTTCCCTTGGTCTGAACCAAAGACCCAGAAGCAACTGCACTTCTCAAGTATTTCTTGATAAATGGAGCAAGCTTCTCGGCATCCACTTTGTAGTTCTGAGAGATGTATTTCTTAATAGCTTGCAGTGAACTTCCTCCCCTTTCCTTCAAATTCTTGATGGCGTTGTTCACCATTTCTGATGTTCTTGGATGAGAAGGTGTTGTTTTTGGTTTCTTAGGCTTTGCAGACTTCTTAGGAGAAGCCTGTGCCGGGGCTGCAGGTGCTGATGCCGTATCTGCCATTGCTTTCTGCAATAAACTCAACGATACTGAAGAATGAAATTTTCGCTAGCAGGCAGCGTTGAGTTTGGTTACGGAGCGCGGACCGGATAGAAAGCACTTGCTGAGGCGGGCTGAGGTAAACAGAAGTTCGTAGTTGCCACAACGATAAGTGTGTTTCCTTCTATTTTGATAAACGATTTTTTTCAGGTATTCAATGAATGCACCAGATCCTATTCTTCCTTACTGGCTAGAAGAAACTTTATTCCACATAACTCAAAAGGCATTTGTTTTTATTCGCTTTTCTATTTTATGTTTCAGTCATTGCTAAGTCGGTCACACTACTTTTTCACCCTCCTTGTGCTTATAATTTTCATAATTTAACATGGAAATACTTATCAATAAATAATTATATTACCATGGTAATTAACTTCAATCCTTCCTGTGATTATACGCAAAGTACCATCTTCGTACTGCTTACTATAGTTCAATGAAGGGAATCTATAAAGTAACGCGTGTCGCACACATCTGCCTTGCAAACTCCCTGGCCTACTTCCAATGTATAGACTTTTATTTCAAATCCTGATTTAATTTCATAATTTTCTGTAGATTTTAACATTTTATTACCCAGCTTCTTAATACGAATGACAATCAAGCCTAAATATTTATTCCCTTTAACTTTATTTTTCTTTTTTATTTTGTGCCTTGTTTCATATTTGTTCTTACGTTAGCAATTAACGCACTTACCGTAGTTATGTATGAACAGGTTGTTTCTATATTTATTTTATTCCAAATAAATTAAATATATATACGGATTATTTTATGGTAGTTGATATTTTCTGTTGTTTCCTACGTGAATTGAGGAAACGCACGGACTTTCGCCTAATTCTTGTGCTACTTTCATATGTCTGTATCTGTCGAATGCTGTCGATCTGTCGAAATGTGTATTACTATCTGTCGATTCATCGAGTGAACTGAATTCGTTAACCATTTCACCAGGCGCGCATGCATTTTTTTTTCTTCTAAGGGATCCAAGCTTCGGGGGGCAAGGTTCCAATACTACAAGCCACTATGTCTATATACTATTATTCTGCATTCGAAAACACGATAAATATTCCACTTACTTTTTCACAAAAACATGATACAGACAGAGTACAGATGAAGTGTAAGATCAGATTTATATTGATGATACATCAATATTTTCCCTGTTAATAACTACATTTAATGAGAAAGTCTGCAAATGTATGTTCACTTAGGAACTTTTGCGAGGAGTCCGCACCCGGTGGACACCCCGTGAGTACGCCTCTGCACTTGACTATACTTCGAATTATACTGCAAACAGTTGTATTTTAGTTTCCCCGTTTAGTTCATCGATATCATTAACACAAAGAAAATAGATGTTATAGATGCGTATTCTCAGTTCTCGCTTTATATCCGGACGTCTGCAAAAATCTACTCCTTTTCTTTCTTTCACGCATCCACCAAACTAACAATGATTTGTATTATAATATTTGCGCATAAAATGTATATCTCATACCTTCCATGTTCTCAAGTATTCATAGACAAAAACGGTTATTTTCTGCGAACAAATTGTCCAAACACAGTGCAAATGTCATCTATAGATTGTCCTGGTTCCGTCTGCGTGTACATAACAATGCGTCATAATCATACATTGCACATTAAGGATATCAATTAATCTTCCCAAATTCCTAGATATGCCTGGCAAAAGTTCCGCGTGTTGTAAGGATATTACATTTGTACTACCGACAAGGTGGTATCTTCCAACATTGAAGTTCAATAAACCCCAAATGTGTCGGATATAGTATTTGATTTCTTGTCTCATTGTTTGCGTCAGAGATGTCTTCTCAAGTTAGGATTTACGATACATACAGGATGAGTTGTATATATTGTTGCTGCCAGCTCTATATTAATCCCATATTTGTAAACGAATAAAAACAGTATTCTAATTATAACAATGTGCTCACAATTAATTTTATTCTTAATTGTTATACGTATTGTTGATTAAAAATGAAAATGTTGCTAAGTGAATTTTATTAATATTTTCTGTTGCGTGATATAGGAAGTGAGTGAAATATTGGAGGAATATAGTGTGCGTAGCAGATGATGTGCAGTGGCTTTGGATCGCCTGTGATAAGGTAAGGCATTTGCTATTTTAATTAACGCATTTTATATACTGTAATCCTAATTATTTTTATGTGAATGTGCTTACTACTTGTGTATTCAGTGGGACCGATGTTTTAATATGTATGGTCAAGCAGTGTCGAGCCTGGTCAGTGTGTGGATAGGTGACCATTTTTTGTAAATCGATAACATTTAACTTTGTAAACACGGATGAAGTAGAAGTATATTTATTTTATTTTTTACCTCAAATATGTAGGACACTTCTCCTTTGTACATCAATTATTATTATTAGTTCAACTTGTTTACAAGTTAAATGAAAAGAATAGTCGTTATCGTGTGATGATTGTGCTCATTAGGCTAAAGAAGACTCGTGATAAGAAAGAAAAGAAGAACGGTGCTCAAGTTTCGTCACAGCATATTCTCAAAAATTTACAGGCAAAATTCAGTGTTCTGCATGAAAAGGCATATTTGTACGAAAAAAAAAAAAATTCTGCAGACGACAGAATTAAATAAAGTAATACACATGTATTTTAGAGTTACTGGTGTAAAATCATTACAAGTGCTTTGCCAGGTGGCCAATAAAAAGCACGAATACTATTTAAGGGAGCCAAAACAGGAGAAAGCTGGGGGCCTGAGCGATAGCAAGAATGTGCGTCCAAAGTGAACAGGAGCGAAGGCGACGCGGGTATACGTATAAGCAAGGGTAGTGGAAACCAGTTAGTTTTCGAGTTTCAATAGCACTTGTCATGCATCCATACTAGTAGCGCCCCGCTTGTAAACATTAAGTACACTATGCAAGAATACACCGCCGGTGGAAAATAGTACCTAATACAGTTATCTTTCATATATACTGACTTATTTTACAGTAGTAACCCAACACTAGTAAACGTAAAATAAAAGTGTATAACTTTATATTTAATTCTATCGCCTGGCTTAGTTTTTCACCTGTAAGATGTACTTATTTAGAGCAAGTTTCTTAACTAGCAAATTAAACCGAGAACCACAGCAACCATATATATATTCTTATGATGTACTTTTCTTTGAGTGGTGTTCTCTGTCTATTGAATAACATTTTCTCAGTTTAATGCTAGCAAAAAACAAAACAAAATCAAAGTGTTTCTATATAAATTTAGTTCACCGTGTTGTAATATCACATGGAATTGAAAAACGAATAGTCGAACCTCTGCTATCTCGATCAAACTTCTCAGGATGATATACTGACTTACCGCAGAAGTTCGACTGAATACGTTTCTCAGTTCCATGGGAGAACCTGGAGAAGCAAAAGCCTGCGCAACGGAAAATACTAAATAAACTTGTAGAGCAGGTCAAGATGTATCATCATGCCAAGTTTCATTCAGATCAGAGAAGTTTGGCTGCAGCCATTTTCATTACAAAGCACAAAATGGATGGTCCCTAACCTCGAGAATCTTCACAATTGTCGACGAGTTGAACTGCACTCATCTGATCAAAATCAAACTTAAAATGACAGTTCACTTTCAACTGTTAAATAATATGATATGCAGGCTTCTGCTTTCCTAGTTACAGTCTATCCACTGTGGTATGCATATTAGTACAAATGTGAGAGTGCATATTTATTAAAGATTTGCTTCAAAAAGCGATGAAAGACATAGGCATTGCCGCGGGCGGTGATAACAAGATGCCGGAAAACGAACAAGCAGAAAGAATATGGGCTGAAGAAGTGTAAACGACGACGCGGCGGCCCGTAAAGGTGTTGCCGTCCTATTAAATGAATAATATCAAAAGAAAGAAAAAAAAAGTAAAAAATTTCGCGCTCGTAATCAAGACAGAAAGCAACTAAAGGAAATCTTTGTTTTACGTCCCACGTTATGCCGCTTAGGCTAAAAGAGGCGCTGATTATGAGAAATGATTGAAATGGTGGTGGAATGAAGAAAGTGGGAGGAAACGGGAGAACCCCGCGGTAACCCACCGCACATAGTTTTTGTCCACCATAAAGTTAACTTGGCGGGGGCTCAAGACAGAAAGACGGTTGGAAAAACAAATAAACGATGTTGCATCCCGTAAAAATGTTCGCGACCTATGAAATCAATATTTTTTCTTAAAGAAAAAAAAGAATTAAAAAGAGAAAAAAAGGTCAAAATTTCGCGCTCGCTTCGCTCGCGATCAGCAGAGAAAAGAGGACGTGACGCACCCCTAAAAGTGTTGGCGACCGATTGAATAAATATTGTGGGTAAAAAAAAAAAAAAAAAAAAAAAAAAAGTCAAAAATTTCGCGCTCGCTTCGCTCGCGATCAGCACAGAAAGAAGGACGTGACGCGCCCCTAAAGGTGTTGGCAACCGATTCAATACATATTGTCGGTAAAAAAAAAAAAAAAAAAAAAAAAAAAAAAAAAAAACGCTCGCTTCGCTCGCGATCGACATGAAAAAGGCAACGACGTGACGCCCCGTAAAATTGTCGGCGACCTATTCAATCAATATATTCGGTTGAAAAACAAAGTCAAAAGTTTCCCAATCGCTTCCCTCCCGATCGACATAAAAAAAAAGGCAACCCCTTCACCTCTCCTTATGCATTCATCAGTAAACATACAACCATAGATCACAATACCACTCACATCACCTATCAGTTCTCCACGTCCATCAAGATCCAATCATCGCCCTGGCCCTTTATGATGATACACAACATTACATGTTATTGTGTGCATTGCCCCGCGTTACAATACATGACCAAAAAAAAGAGAAAAAGAGCTGCACTGCCTTCAGTGTAGACATGTTCGTATTCGTAGAAAATGATTTTAGGTACACGATAGTACAGTAATCTATCTTCACATGCTTCAGATGTGAACGATACCTACACATGAAGAGGGCTCCCGAGGTTTCCTTTTCCAATAGGATGGAGCTCCACCACACTTGCAGAATGACGAGAAGTTATGTTAATAAATATATCCCAGAGTGTTTCGTAACTCGCCCTTGGTCCTAATGATGAAGCGTTCTTCAGATGGCCCCGATGTCTCCACACATGATACTATGCGACTTCTTTTCACGAGGCTCTCAAAGATCACGTTTGTGTCCTAACATTCTCTGCAGATATGACACAGCTGCGATAGCGGATCACAGAAGCCTTTCCTCTCCTTACAAGAGACGTGTTCATTCGAGTATGTGAGTAATTCGACTATCGATTAAATATCTCCCGTGTCACGATAGTAGTCACTTTCAATTCTTCTAACGAAGGTAAGAAAAAATGCTATACAAACTTCCTTTCGGTATATAAAGGATTAGGGGCCCAGAGAATATTTTCTTTCAAGAGGATACATTCTTTTTCGAACACCCTGTATATAGATCCTCTAATTATAACTGCAAACAAAATGTTGATTTTGCAATTGCTTCCATGAGAGAATATTCTGTGCACTTTCTTTCTGAAGGGCCGGGCCTAAACGTTTTCCTTAATCATTAAATTTAGTAGTTATCTACAATTACATAGTTTTCCATTGTTCTCAAAATAAAGATTTTTCTCTATGAATTGTTGAATGTTGCTAGGGATATTGAAGTAATTCTTTTTAGTGTTTTTTTCTTTACAATAATGTACTGAACGCCTGCATTAAGGAAGTTCGTGTGTCCATCTTGCAAAATGTTTCGTCTTTTTTCATGCCCACTAAGGTAAATATTCATTTTGCTCTTTTCTCTGTATGCAAACCACATTTCTTAAAGGCAACATTTTCATACAAATGTAGTACTAAAAACTTCTAATTGGCAACATCTGGGCTGCGAAGAGGAAAAAGAAAGAAATCTCGTACGTATTCGCGCGCAATTCGGAATTAGCCAATGAAAAGCACAAAAGCGGCCACCATCTCTCTCTCTTTCTTATTAACGGTTTTGTACTTTCTGCAGTTCTATCAGTGCTGCTAACCTCTTACTATATCATTGAATATGTATGTTTAGATATATATATATATATATATATATATATATATATTTTTTTTTTTACAAAAAATCATACTACTACGGAATAATATTAAATGCCTTTAAACCCTCATTTCTGTTTGCACTTTCTGTTACACTACCTTCCCCGAACTTCTTTCAAGTTATTAAGTGCAGAACGGGGAGTTATACATATTTACTTGCGCTTTGACAATATCTGCACATTGTGTAATAATAGGAGACGTATAAAATAAAACTATATACTAATACGTATATATATATATATATATATATATATATATATATATATATATATACAGTACACATTCCACTATCCGAGGCTTTCCTTTTCTTTTCTTGCTGACGATAAATTACGCTTTTAGAAATGTTGTCTGAAAACAATAAGAATATGTGCAAAAAATACAATCAGAGGTAGAGGTCTTTAACAGGAAATAAGCAAGGGAGTTGAAAAATTTTTTATGCATGTAAAAAATATAGACATGAACCAACTTGTGAAATAAAAAGACCAGAAAACTACTCTTTCTAAATTATGTGTAAACTTTTTACCGAAAACGAAAGTTGCACGAAAGACTTTTTGTCCGTTTTTTGGCCTCCGGTGCTTGGGGTCCCTGATTCAATCCCAGCTCGTGCCGTGTGAACTTTGTCGTGCATAAAGACCGTGCTCATGGGTTTTCTCGGGTTTCTCCCGTTTCCTCCCACTTTCTTCATTCAGTACTCATCATCACCGTCTCCTTTAGCGTAACCGGTATAAGTATGCGACGTAAATCTAAATATTTCATTTCATTTCCCTTTTCTGCTCATACTGCTGATTATGCGCGATTATGCCAACATCCAACTCCGCGGATAATCGTGCGATTACTGTATATACAACTAATACAGATACAACTAATTATATTATCAGTTACAGTATCGGTTTTTATTTACTAATTTGCCTCACTTTATTTGCATCCCTGCAGTAAATAATTCTTATCGATAATAGTTAAAATGTATATTACATTTTAGTGCTTCACGACTGAATGATCATCTGCCTTACGTTATCTCGCAGCTGAAGAGAATGCTACACTGAAAACTACCTTGCGTTATAAAGGGTAAGTGAAACATATCTTAAAAATATCTTTCATACATTTCATTGTGTACATTAAAGAATGTAAGTTTGCCTTTTTCCTGTAATCAATACTTAATAAAGGATTTATTTTTATTTATTTATATACAATTTCATACGTGGTTCGTGATAGTAAACTCGATAGGACACAGTGGCACTATGAACATCCGAATCACTCATCATTCGAACATTCAAATATTTATTCGAATATTAGTATATTCCAAGTAATGTTAACGACGTTAATATGCTTGCCTTTATAGTTAATAATGTCAATTCTTACTTAAAACATACTTCCTTAACAGGACATTGAAGAAAAGGTAGTTGCCAACGGCCATACCATGCTGAATATACCGGTTCTCGTCCGATCACCGAAGTCAAGCAGCATCGGGCCTGGTCAGTACTTGGATGGGTGACCGCCTGGGAACACCAGGTGCTGTTGGTATACTTTTTCTAATTTTGTTTTTCACAAAGACGAATATTCTCACATCGTTCACCACGATAATTTCGTAATCATGCATTACTTAAAACAATTAGCAACGCTTTCCACGCGCTGGTCTTTTTGAGTATTCACCGACAAACCTACGTAGCTACAATAACTCACTCGAAGCCATATGCATTCGCCAACGGCCATACCATGCTGAATATACCGGTTCTCGTCCGATCACCGAAGTCAAGCAGCATCGGGCCTGGTCAGTACTTGGATGGGTGACCGCCTGGGAACACCAGGTGCTGTTGGCATCTCTTTTTCAAATTTCATTATCCTTCAAGTACGAAAATACTAGAAACATTAATTTTATAGTACTTTCAAGAGATAATTTATCAACATTATTTCATAGCGATTAATCGATATTCTAAGCGTTATACCCACTATTTCTTACACTAACAGCCTGTTTATTTGCACGGCACATTAAAATAACCTGATTTCCGATCCGTGTGCACCTACTACTATACTTAACACGGAATGTATTACCACTTTTTAAAAGTAAATTATTATGACTAAGTGTAGATCTCCGGCGAGTAAATGCCTTTCGTATACAAGCACGACACATCTCCGCTATGTGCTTTACTTTTTTACTAACAGCATATAGAAATTGGATTTCAACGTGTTTCTACATAACAGAATGAAGCAAATTTCGTGATTTAACTCTTTCGAATAATGTGTTGGTCCTGACAAGGACCGTTTGAAATGAAAAATCTTGAAGAAGATTTTTACTTAGAGCTTGTGTACTTGGTAACAGCCTTCGTACCCTCACTTACAGCGTGCTTGGCAAGTTCACCAGGCAAAAGAAGGCGCACAGCTGTTTGGATTTCCCGGCTGGTGATAGTTGACCGCTTATTGTAATGGGCCAAACGAGAAGCTTCAGCAGCAATACGCTCGAAGATGTCATTAACAAAGCTGTTCATGATACTCATAGCTTTGCTAGATATGCCAGTGTCAGGATGCACTTGCTTCAAAACTTTGTAGATGTAAATGGCATAGCTCTCCTTCCTCCTCCTCTTCTTCTTCTTATCTCCCTTGGAGATATTCTTTTGGGCTTTACCAGCCTTCTTTGCAGCCTTTCCGCTAGTTTTTGGTGGCATGATGACTCACTCGTTCAGCAAAATTAGATGTGTCCGCCGAAACAGAAACAGAAAAGTTAAAAATAAGGACGCCCCTCGGGAAAGCCCGCGCCCTGACAGAGAGTAAGGCATCAACCATCTATCTACATGCCTCTCCTCACATGCAATTAGTAGCCTAAAGCTGGTGTCGGTGGGTGTGTCTCGCGGTTTCTATCTTTAACGAAAGACATTTACACGCGTATCTGTAGTTAAAGTGTAAATAGAAAGAAAGAAGGGTAAAATAGAAGATAGGAAAGCGCGAAAGAAGATTTTATTGTGTTGATAGAGGGATAAAAAACCTGGAAACCAGGAAAAAACCCCCTTTATCGGTCATGCTGCATGCAATAGTATTTACATGGCAAAACCACTTGAGAAGGGTGGTGAAAATCCATGTAAAAGTGTCTGTATTAATAAATTAATGTTATATTTTAATTTTAATTTCTAAAACCTATCTGAATGTGTTAAGCTATCTGTGTTGTCTGTATTTGGGAGGTGTTTTGTTAGTAGGGAAGACTGTTATTTTTTAACATGCAATTTGGCCGTCTTCTTGATCCTTTGGTCGGTGCTTGTGTCGTCATCTGTCTGCAGAATTTTTTTTTTTTTATTCTGCGTTGGCTCCACTGATGCGTTGCAGAGAAGGAACGTATAGCTGCCCATTCGTTGTTAAGATCGGGTTGAAGGATTGCCGGTAGATCTTCTTTGTTGCTTCTTGAATTGCTCTGGTGAGTCGCTGGTGGTTTGCCGGTTCTATTGTGAAAGTTAAGACTGAGGTGATCCATTTGATGATTCTGTTGGTGACTATATGCATGGCGTCGTCAATAACTGTTTGCAGGATTTTAGCAATTTTTTCCTGTTCCTTGGTGGGTGGTTCTTCTTGCTTCTTCCTTTCTTCTTCTTTTTGATTGGTCAGGTCCTTATTAGGGCCATCGTCTAAATCTTGCTGTTTTGCCGTTTCTTCTTTGTGGGTAAGCTGGTCTTCTGTTAGTATTTTCATAGCTATGGTGTGGGTTTGACGTGGTCTTCTTGGGCAATTGCTATTTCCTGTTCTGTGGCCTGTTGTTCGACAGGTTGCACAAAAGTTGTTGTTAATTGGGTTATTGCAGATGTCTTCGTGCTCCTTTCCGCAACGATGGCACACTCTTCTGTTTTTGCACAAAGCTCTCTGGTGCCCATATTGATAGCATTTGTGACACGGCATCGGCCGCGGTGGTGCTCTAGATGTTTCTACTTTGTGGTGTGCCGTTCCTATGGAGATTCCGTGTGTTATCAATTTACTTATTTGAGCGGGATCTTCTGAGAACAATCTGAGTAAGGGTGCTGGTCCACTCTGGGTTTGTATCCTCACTACGTTTGTGAAATTTACTTTCAGTTTCCTTAACTCAGATTTAAAGGTATCAACATCTATGGTGACTGGTACGTTCTTGATAACACACGTAAAAATTGGTCGCTTCTGGTGTGATCTCTTGTTGCCTTCATTCTTCTTGTTTCGTGGGTCATCTTGCTTGGATGGCGAGTCTGCTTTCTTCTTGGTGCGTCTGCCTTTCACTACTGTGAACTCTTCTTCGTCAGCTGGTTCATTGACTTCATTGTCTACTTTGGGATGTGGTGACTTCTGGTCCTTGAAAGGGCCGGATGCGTCTACTCTGGGTTGTGGTGATTTCTGGTCCTTGAAAGGGCCGGATGCGTCAGATGTCGTAGCTTCTGGTGTGGCTGTTTCTGCTGTTTCTTGTCCTCTGGCTTGGATCAATAATGCTCTGTCTCCGAAGTGTTTGGCTTTAAAGATGCGCAGAAAAACATCTCGTGCTACTGGTGTGGCGAAGTCAATCCTGAACCTCTTGTAACCTCTATATGTGATGCGAACTTCTGAAGTATCCATCTTTTCAGCTATGATGTTGATGACCTCCTCGGTTGTGTAAGTGACTTCATAGAGTTTCACTTGCGGCACTGCCTCTTGTTGCGCAGTTGGAGTATCTGGCTGGTGCTGGTCCTTTCTTCTTTCTTCATTTGCTTCTCTCCTGCTGGGAGTTTCTCGTCCCTTATCGACTTCATTTAAATTACAGTACGTGTTTCAATTCGCGCCAACTGCCTTGCTTTTCATTTGATGCACTCGGGTGCACGCTTGAAGTAGTAACAAAACTGACTTGATTCATGGGAGGCCGCAATTTTTCCTCTCATCTTATTACGAAAGAATATTGAACAATGTCTGGTCGCGGCAAAGGTGGAAAAGTCAAGGGAAAGAGCAAGTCCCGCTCCAGCAGGGCTGGCCTTCAATTCCCAGTAGGCAGAATCCATCGTCTTTTGCGAAAGGGTAACTATGCCGAACGAGTTGGTGCTGGCGCTCCCGTGTATTTGGCTGCAGTCATGGAATACCTGGCAGCTGAAGTTCTTGAGTTGGCAGGCAACGCTGCTCGTGACAACAAGAAGACTAGGATTATTCCACGTCATCTGCAGTTAGCTATCCGTAACGACGAGGAATTAAACAAGTTGTTGTCTGGAGTTACAATCGCTCAGGGTGGTGTTTTGCCCAACATTCAAGCTGTACTTCTGCCCAAGAAAACTGAGAAGAAGGCATAAATGTAAGACCTATATCTCATACAAATCGGCCCTTATGAGGGCCACAAACCCCTTTATAGAGGAGATTTACGATTGAAATGAATTGTTTTCGATATACAGACTCATCAAAAGTGTCTGAGATAGTTGCTTAGTTTCATTCGAAATTCTCGCTGCTATTCGATTAATTAGTATATGTGTAGTCGTCGATCGTAATTGAAGCCCATAGGAAGTCACACTAACTTTAGAATACTCCAAACAGCGATGTGCTTAGTTCCCACTACATTATTAATTATAAGATCATTACCTTTTGTATTGTCGCTAGCTACATTTTTTTGATATTTGCGTACATCGGGCTCATATTACCCAGAGGACAGGACAGTCGAGCCCAGATTCTCAGCAATGGAAGAAAACCTCATACCACATATTCTCATGTACTTCATGCTAGACAAAGGAATTTCCAACATTCTTAAAGCACTCATGTTTCTCTCTTGCGTTGGCTTGGCTGAAATTACTCTGTTCAATATGTTCTCGACATTTATTATTGTTCATTACTATGCCCCAATGACATCATGAACAGAGCGGATCAGAAAACTTTCCTAAATTTCTTTTGCAACATAGTAATGACATTAAATGCACACTTAAGTACGATTTATTCTTTGCAAGGTCGATATTCATATTTGTGTGATATGTGTTATATGTATATGGTTTGTAATACGCAACTACTCTTATTCTCTGATCTCAGAACTCATTTGCTACTGTGCCCAACGAGCGAGCCTAGGTTTCTTGTAACTACTGCCTTTCTTTAGTAAATAATGTGAAGTATACAATGCATTAACCTACATCTCATATTTGTATTACTCTTTATTTTAGTAACCCGCTACGAAGTGTCATTAATTTACATGTAAATCACAATAGACACTACCGCAAAAGAAAGAAATCGAACCCAAGACCACGTAAACAAGATAAAGGACAAGATTCAGGTTTCTAACGCATTATTCGCCCCTCACAGCACAGTATAGAAGTTGTATAAGCCTCTATACGTACATCCTACTGTCAGAACAGAAATTCCGACTTGCGTTTCGCATCTCTCATGCTCGCTACTTCCAACAAATCGCCAATTTCCAACCAGAACCCCTTCTCCAGCATTAATACTGCTACATGATATGAATACGTATACATGAACGTACATAATGTAAAAAAAAACGTATGATTTTCTCAAATTAATCTCTCTACGTCTGTAATTTAGTGTGCATCAAAAGGCTTTAATGTAGTTACACGAATTCTTATAATCTAACAGAAAATCGCACAAAGTAAATCTTTCCCTTTATATAAATTTGTTGGCTCTGAAAAGAGCCGTTTATGCCAATTTTATATCCAAAATAGGAGGAACCCCAACTTAACCTCCGAAACCGTACAGGGTTCTTCCTTGCCTCTTCAAGGCATACACAACATCCATAGCTGTCACTGTCTTCCTCTTGGCGTGTTCTGTGTATGTAACAGCATCTCTGATTACGTTCTCCAGGAATACTTTCAATACTCCTCGGGTCTCTTCATAAATGAGACCAGAGATACGCTTCACACCACCACGGCGAGCAAGACGCCTAATAGCGGGTTTGGTGATACCCTGGATGTTGTCACGAAGAACTTTACGGTGGCGCTTGGCACCTCCTTTGCCAAGACCCTTGCCTCCTTTTCCACGTCCTGTCATTTCGATATGTTACTGCTTCGCTCACCACACACGAGAAATACAAGCCCAAGCAGCCCAAGACTCGTGGTTTTGTTCCTTCGATCATGCAGGGAAAGCACGGAGGAAAAACACAAAACGTGTCTAAGCCAATGAGAACTGTCCTTTTCGACTGACTTTATCCAATGAGAAATAGCTTGATTTAACGGTTTTGCTCTTTATATAACTTGACTTCATTCAGCGCGCAATTATTTGAAACAAGTCGTGACAGTTGCAATGGCACGTACCAAGCAGACAGCTAGGAAATCTACTGGAGGCAAAGCTCCTCGAAAGCAGCTTGCCACCAAAGCTGCAAGAAAGAGTGCTCCAGCTACCGGTGGAGTGAAAAAGCCCCATCGTTACAGGCCTGGTACTGTGGCTCTCCGAGAAATTCGTCGTTACCAGAAGAGCACTGAATTGCTCATCCGCAAGCTGCCCTTCCAACGACTCGTCCGAGAAATTGCACAAGATTTCAAGACAGATCTTCGCTTCCAAAGCTCAGCTGTCATGGCTTTACAGGAGGCAAGTGAAGCTTACCTTGTAGGGCTTTTCGAAGACACCAACTTGTGTGCTATTCACGCAAAGAGAGTCACAATCATGCCTAAGGACATTCAGCTTGCTCGCCGCATCCGTGGGGAACGTGCTTAAGTTTGAAGTTCTGGCACTGAGTTCAAAAACGGTCCTTTTTAGGACCAATACACTACTTAGAGATGCTGTTATCCTAACAAGGATCTTGTCCATACTTGTTATCTTTTTTTTTTAAATTCTCACGCCGTATGTTGCATAGTTAATACATCTACCTTCGTTTTCCTGTCGTTTCGTATATCATCCTATCTTTCAAGTATATTCTTTAGTTTTCCCCTATGTTTACCGATTGATTATCTTCGTTTTATGTGGTCAAGGGTTCGATTTTGCCATATGTTGCATAACTTAACTTCGATTCAACCACTGTTTGCCCTTCTCAACGTTATTAATCTGATAGAACTCGCAGGCGAAATATGTACTTCTTCCAAGGTAGCAAAAGTAATATTATTTTGTCAGAGGTCGCTGCTGTTGAATGCAAACGTTAAACTAAACTTTCTTTAAGTGTCTGTTTGTACTTAACATCAGTTCAATTGTACACCTACATTTCTGCTGGTGTTACTATTTTTCTTTATAGCAATATTACGAATTATAAGACGGTATCCGTGGTTATTAGCGTGTTCCCTTTTCCTAACACTTTCTCATTACACCAGTATTTCCATCATTCATTAGGCGTAATCACCCGTCTCCTTTATCATAAAAATCATAATAGTACGACGTTAAATTGAAACATAGTCTACTTCACTTTCACGAGTTGTAATAAGTTCGAACATTTCTTTCACCCCAGCCTTGAAAAGAGTTGATTTTAGTTTAGTGTCCCTTTCAGCAGCAAGGCTGTTTCAAACGTGGACCTACTTATTAACGTGCAATGCGAAACATTTGAGCTCCCACCGAGAATCGAACCCAGTCAGCCTGCAAAAGTTTTTCTAACAAATGCATTAAGTGCGTTTTCTGTACTGTTTCGCTACTTGAAGATAGGAACAAGGAAAAAGTAAGTGATCACAAATTGACATTACGTAATGTGTTCCCCATTTTTTTTCGAGTACACCATTCTTGACACCCGTGAAAGCTTTCTTTCCCCACCCTCAATTCCCCTCTGTTATAAAGCACTTACATCAAGAAGTGCTTCGGTTAAAAAGAAAACTCAAAGTCCCTTGCGTGTATACTATACATTGCTATGAATGAACATGTGATAATGATAGGAAAAGCACAATTTTACTCTTCTCAAAGTATTTGATGGCTCTAAAAAGAGCCGTTTTAAAATGTCAGATGATTTACTGACACATTTACTTCTTCTTTGGTGCAGCCTTCTTAGCACTTTTCGGTTTTGCTGTAGCCTTCTTTGGCTTCGGGGCCTTTGGCTTCTTGGGAGTTTTTGCCTTCTTCACTTTAGATGGTGATTTCTTAGGTTTGGGAGCAGCAGCCTTTTTCTTTTCACCAGTCTTCTTGGGACGTTTAGCTGCTGGCTTTTTCGCAGGCTTCTTCTCCTTTGATGCTGATCGTTTCGCCTTGGTTGAAGATCCACCTTCAGGCTTCTCCTTCAGCGATGAAGCACTAAGCTTAAACGATCCAGATGCACCTTTTCCCTTGGTCTGAACCAAAGACCCAGAAGCAACTGCACTTCTCAAGTATTTCTTGATAAATGGAGCAAGCTTCTCGGCATCCACTTTGTAGTTCTGAGAGATGTATTTCTTAATAGCTTGCAGTGAACTTCCTCCCCTTTCCTTCAAATTCTTGATGGCGTTGTTCACCATTTCTGATGTTCTTGGATGAGAAGGTGTTGTTTTTGGTTTCTTAGGCTTTGCAGACTTCTTAGGAGAAGCCTGTGCCGGGGCTGCAGGTGCTGATGCCGTATCTGCCATTGCTTTCTGCAATAAACTCAACGATACTGAAGAATGAAATTTTCGCTTTCAGACTTTCAGACTTTCAGACTTTGTCGGTTTTAAGTGCTTGAAGTACCGGGCTTTAGCCCTTGCCTTCCATGTGGATTGTGTTATTTTTGACTTTTGAGTTCAACGTTGTTTCAATGTAGGGCTGCAACTGTCGCAGGCCCTATGTTGCTTCCTTGTGGGTCTATTGGTTCATTGGGGTCTGGGCATCCGGTAGATTCTTCTTCGTGGATCTCCGGTGGCGATTGCAGTGACGTACTGGTTTTCATGTCTTCTGACTGTGTCCCAGAATCTTCTTGACTGTGTTTGTTGCACTTCGGTCAGCAGCGGGAGCTCTAAGTCTTCGTGTATTTGGGCGATTCTCGTGTCACGGCTGTGTCCCGTTATGATACGAGCTGCCCGGTTCTGGATGGTCTGCAGTTGGCGTAGGTTTCTGCGGGCTGCGTGTTCCCACGCCGGGTGGGCGTAGAGCAACATCGACCTGATGTACATTTCGTAAATGTGTCTTCTCGTCCTGTGCTCAAAGTGTGGGCTCAGCAGGATGGGAAGTAGATGGGAAGTAGATGCCGCAGAAATTTTCGCTAGCAGGCAGCGTTGAGTTTGGTTACGGAGCGCGGACCGGATAGAAAGCACTTGCTGAGGCGGGCTGAGGTAAACAGAAGTTCGTAGTTGCCACAACGATAAGTGTGTTTCCTTCTATTTTGATAAACGATTTTTTTCAGGTATTCAATGAATGCACCAGATCCTATTCTTCCTTACTGGCTAGAAGAAACTTTATTCCACATAACTCAAAAGGCATTTGTTTTTATTCGCTTTTCTATTTTATGTTTCAGTCATTGCTAAGTCGGTCACACTACTTTTTCACCCTCCTTGTGCTTATAATTTTCATAATTTAACATGGAAATACTTATCAATAAATAATTATATTACCATGGTAATTAACTTCAATCCTTCCTGTGATTATACGCAAAGTACCATCTTCGTACTGCTTACTATAGTTCAATGAAGGGAATCTATAAAGTAACGCGTGTCGCACACATCTGCCTTGCAAACTCCCTGGCCTACTTCCAATGTATAGACTTTTATTTCAAATCCTGATTTAATTTCATAATTTTCTGTAGATTTTAACATTTTATTACCCAGCTTCTTAATACGAATGACAATCAAGCCTAAATATTTATTCCCTTTAACTTTATTTTTCTTTTTTATTTTGTGCCTTGTTTCATATTTGTTCTTACGTTAGCAATTAACGCACTTACCGTAGTTATGTATGAACAGGTTGTTTCTATATTTATTTTATTCCAAATAAATTAAATATATATACGGATTATTTTATGGTAGTTGATATTTTCTGTTGTTTCCTACGTGAATTGAGGAAACGCACGGACTTTCGCCTAATTCTTGTGCTACTTTCATATGTCTGTATCTGTCGAATGCTGTCGATCTGTCGAAATGTGTATTACTATCTGTCGATTCATCGAGTGAACTGAATTCGTTAACCATTTCACCAGGCGCGCATGCATTTTTTTTTCTTCTAAGGGATCCAAGCTTCGGGGGGCAAGGTTCCAATACTACAAGCCACTATGTCTATATACTATTATTCTGCATTCGAAAACACGATAAATATTCCACTTACTTTTTCACAAAAACATGATACAGACAGAGTACAGATGAAGTGTAAGATCAGATTTATATTGATGATACATCAATATTTTCCCTGTTAATAACTACATTTAATGAGAAAGTCTGCAAATGTATGTTCACTTAGGAACTTTTGCGAGGAGTCCGCACCCGGTGGACACCCCGTGAGTACGCCTCTGCACTTGACTATACTTCGAATTATACTGCAAACAGTTGTATTTTAGTTTCCCCGTTTAGTTCATCGATATCATTAACACAAAGAAAATAGATGTTATAGATGCGTATTCTCAGTTCTCGCTTTATATCCGGACGTCTGCAAAAATCTACTCCTTTTCTTTCTTTCACGCATCCACCAAACTAACAATGATTTGTATTATAATATTTGCGCATAAAATGTATATCTCATACCTTCCATGTTCTCAAGTATTCATAGACAAAAACGGTTATTTTCTGCGAACAAATTGTCCAAACACAGTGCAAATGTCATCTATAGATTGTCCTGGTTCCGTCTGCGTGTACATAACAATGCGTCATAATCATACATTGCACATTAAGGATATCAATTAATCTTCCCAAATTCCTAGATATGCCTGGCAAAAGTTCCGCGTGTTGTAAGGATATTACATTTGTACTACCGACAAGGTGGTATCTTCCAACATTGAAGTTCAATAAACCCCAAATGTGTCGGATATAGTATTTGATTTCTTGTCTCATTGTTTGCGTCAGAGATGTCTTCTCAAGTTAGGATTTACGATACATACAGGATGAGTTGTATATATTGTTGCTGCCAGCTCTATATTAATCCCATATTTGTAAACGAATAAAAACAGTATTCTAATTATAACAATGTGCTCACAATTAATTTTATTCTTAATTGTTATACGTATTGTTGATTAAAAATGAAAATGTTGCTAAGTGAATTTTATTAATATTTTCTGTTGCGTGATATAGGAAGTGAGTGAAATATTGGAGGAATATAGTGTGCGTAGCAGATGATGTGCAGTGGCTTTGGATCGCCTGTGATAAGGTAAGGCATTTGCTATTTTAATTAACGCATTTTATATACTGTAATCCTAATTATTTTTATGTGAATGTGCTTACTACTTGTGTATTCAGTGGGACCGATGTTTTAATATGTATGGTCAAGCAGTGTCGAGCCTGGTCAGTGTGTGGATAGGTGACCATTTTTTGTAAATCGATAACATTTAACTTTGTAAACACGGATGAAGTAGAAGTATATTTATTTTATTTTTTACCTCAAATATGTAGGACACTTCTCCTTTGTACATCAATTATTATTATTAGTTCAACTTGTTTACAAGTTAAATGAAAAGAATAGTCGTTATCGTGTGATGATTGTGCTCATTAGGCTAAAGAAGACTCGTGATAAGAAAGAAAAGAAGAACGGTGCTCAAGTTTCGTCACAGCATATTCTCAAAAATTTACAGGCAAAATTCAGTGTTCTGCATGAAAAGGCATATTTGTACGAAAAAAAAAAAATTCTGCAGACGACAGAATTAAATAAAGTAATACACATGTATTTTAGAGTTACTGGTGTAAAATCATTACAAGTGCTTTGCCAGGTGGCCAATAAAAAGCACGAATACTATTTAAGGGAGCCAAAACAGGAGAAAGCTGGGGGCCTGAGCGATAGCAAGAATGTGCGTCCAAAGTGAACAGGAGCGAAGGCGACGCGGGTATACGTATAAGCAAGGGTAGTGGAAACCAGTTAGTTTTCGAGTTTCAATAGCACTTGTCATGCATCCATACTAGTAGCGCCCCGCTTGTAAACATTAAGTACACTATGCAAGAATACACCGCCGGTGGAAAATAGTACCTAATACAGTTATCTTTCATATATACTGACTTATTTTACAGTAGTAACCCAACACTAGTAAACGTAAAATAAAAGTGTATAACTTTATATTTAATTCTATCGCCTGGCTTAGTTTTTCACCTGTAAGATGTACTTATTTAGAGCAAGTTTCTTAACTAGCAAATTAAACCGAGAACCACAGCAACCATATATATATTCTTATGATGTACTTTTCTTTGAGTGGTGTTCTCTGTCTATTGAATAACATTTTCTCAGTTTAATGCTAGCAAAAAACAAAACAAAATCAAAGTGTTTCTATATAAATTTAGTTCACCGTGTTGTAATATCACATGGAATTGAAAAACGAATAGTCGAACCTCTGCTATCTCGATCAAACTTCTCAGGATGATATACTGACTTACCGCAGAAGTTCGACTGAATACGTTTCTCAGTTCCATGGGAGAACCTGGAGAAGCAAAAGCCTGCGCAACGGAAAATACTAAATAAACTTGTAGAGCAGGTCAAGATGTATCATCATGCCAAGTTTCATTCAGATCAGAGAAGTTTGGCTGCAGCCATTTTCATTACAAAGCACAAAATGGATGGTCCCTAACCTCGAGAATCTTCACAATTGTCGACGAGTTGAACTGCACTCATCTGATCAAAATCAAACTTAAAATGACAGTTCACTTTCAACTGTTAAATAATATGATATGCAGGCTTCTGCTTTCCTAGTTACAGTCTATCCACTGTGGTATGCATATTAGTACAAATGTGAGAGTGCATATTTATTAAAGATTTGCTTCAAAAAGCGATGAAAGACATAGGCATTGCCGCGGGCGGTGATAACAAGATGCCGGAAAACGAACAAGCAGAAAGAATATGGGCTGAAGAAGTGTAAACGACGACGCGGCGGCCCGTAAAGGTGTTGCCGTCCTATTAAATGAATAATATCAAAAGAAAGAAAAAAAAAGTAAAAAATTTCGCGCTCGTAATCAAGACAGAAAGCAACTAAAGGAAATCTTTGTTTTACGTCCCACGTTATGCCGCTTAGGCTAAAAGAGGCGCTGATTATGAGAAATGATTGAAATGGTGGTGGAATGAAGAAAGTGGGAGGAAACGGGAGAACCCCGCGGTAACCCACCGCACATAGTTTTTGTCCACCATAAAGTTAACTTGGCGGGGGCTCAAGACAGAAAGACGGTTGGAAAAACAAATAAACGATGTTGCATCCCGTAAAAATGTTCGCGACCTATGAAATCAATATTTTTTCTTAAAGAAAAAAAAGAATTAAAAAGAGAAAAAAAGGTCAAAATTTCGCGCTCGCTTCGCTCGCGATCAGCAGAGAAAAGAGGACGTGACGCACCCCTAAAAGTGTTGGCGACCGATTGAATAAATATTGTGGGTAAAAAAAAAAAAAAAAAAAAAAAAAAGTCAAAAATTTCGCGCTCGCTTCGCTCGCGATCAGCACAGAAAGAAGGACGTGACGCGCCCCTAAAGGTGTTGGCAACCGATTCAATACATATTGTCGGTAAAAAAAAAAAAAAAAAAAAAAAAAAAAAAAAAAAAAAAACGCTCGCTTCGCTCGCGATCGACATGAAAAAGGCAACGACGTGACGCCCCGTAAAATTGTCGGCGACCTATTCAATCAATATATTCGGTTGAAAAACAAAGTCAAAAGTTTCCCAATCGCTTCCCTCCCGATCGACATAAAAAAAAAGGCAACCCCTTCACCTCTCCTTATGCATTCATCAGTAAACATACAACCATAGATCACAATACCACTCACATCACCTATCAGTTCTCCACGTCCATCAAGATCCAATCATCGCCCTGGCCCTTTATGATGATACACAACATTACATGTTATTGTGTGCATTGCCCCGCGTTACAATACATGACCAAAAAAAAGAGAAAAAGAGCTGCACTGCCTTCAGTGTAGACATGTTCGTATTCGTAGAAAATGATTTTAGGTACACGATAGTACAGTAATCTATCTTCACATGCTTCAGATGTGAACGATACCTACACATGAAGAGGGCTCCCGAGGTTTCCTTTTCCAATAGGATGGAGCTCCACCACACTTGCAGAATGACGAGAAGTTATGTTAATAAATATATCCCAGAGTGTTTCGTAACTCGCCCTTGGTCCTAATGATGAAGCGTTCTTCAGATGGCCCCGATGTCTCCACACATGATACTATGCGACTTCTTTTCACGAGGCTCTCAAAGATCACGTTTGTGTCCTAACATTCTCTGCAGATATGACACAGCTGCGATAGCGGATCACAGAAGCCTTTCCTCTCCTTACAAGAGACGTGTTCATTCGAGTATGTGAGTAATTCGACTATCGATTAAATATCTCCCGTGTCACGATAGTAGTCACTTTCAATTCTTCTAACGAAGGTAAGAAAAAATGCTATACAAACTTCCTTTCGGTATATAAAGGATTAGGGGCCCAGAGAATATTTTCTTTCAAGAGGATACATTCTTTTTCGAACACCCTGTATATAGATCCTCTAATTATAACTGCAAACAAAATGTTGATTTTGCAATTGCTTCCATGAGAGAATATTCTGTGCACTTTCTTTCTGAAGGGCCGGGCCTAAACGTTTTCCTTAATCATTAAATTTAGTAGTTATCTACAATTACATAGTTTTCCATTGTTCTCAAAATAAAGATTTTTCTCTATGAATTGTTGAATGTTGCTAGGGATATTGAAGTAATTCTTTTTAGTGTTTTTTTCTTTACAATAATGTACTGAACGCCTGCATTAAGGAAGTTCGTGTGTCCATCTTGCAAAATGTTTCGTCTTTTTTCATGCCCACTAAGGTAAATATTCATTTTGCTCTTTTCTCTGTATGCAAACCACATTTCTTAAAGGCAACATTTTCATACAAATGTAGTACTAAAAACTTCTAATTGGCAACATCTGGGCTGCGAAGAGGAAAAAGAAAGAAATCTCGTACGTATTCGCGCGCAATTCGGAATTAGCCAATGAAAAGCACAAAAGCGGCCACCATCTCTCTCTCTTTCTTATTAACGGTTTTGTACTTTCTGCAGTTCTATCAGTGCTGCTAACCTCTTACTATATCATTGAATATGTATGTTTAGATATATATATATATATATATATATATATATATATATATATATATTTTTTTTTTTTTACAAAAAATCATACTACTACGGAATAATATTAAATGCCTTTAAACCCTCATTTCTGTTTGCACTTTCTGTTACACTACCTTCCCCGAACTTCTTTCAAGTTATTAAGTGCAGAACGGGGAGTTATACATATTTACTTGCGCTTTGACAATATCTGCACATTGTGTAATAATAGGAGACGTATAAAATAAAACTATATACTAATACGTATATATATATATATATATATATATATATATATATATATATATATATATATACAGTACACATTCCACTATCCGAGGCTTTCCTTTTCTTTTCTTGCTGACGATAAATTACGCTTTTAGAAATGTTGTCTGAAAACAATAAGAATATGTGCAAAAAATACAATCAGAGGTAGAGGTCTTTAACAGGAAATAAGCAAGGGAGTTGAAAAATTTTTTATGCATGTAAAAAATATAGACATGAACCAACTTGTGAAATAAAAAGACCAGAAAACTACTCTTTCTAAATTATGTGTAAACTTTTTACCGAAAACGAAAGTTGCACGAAAGACTTTTTGTCCGTTTTTTGGCCTCCGGTGCTTGGGGTCCCTGATTCAATCCCAGCTCGTGCCGTGTGAACTTTGTCGTGCATAAAGACCGTGCTCATGGGTTTTCTCGGGTTTCTCCCGTTTCCTCCCACTTTCTTCATTCAGTACTCATCATCACCGTCTCCTTTAGCGTAACCGGTATAAGTATGCGACGTAAATCTAAATATTTCATTTCATTTCCCTTTTCTGCTCATACTGCTGATTATGCGCGATTATGCCAACATCCAACTCCGCGGATAATCGTGCGATTACTGTATATACAACTAATACAGATACAACTAATTATATTATCAGTTACAGTATCGGTTTTTATTTACTAATTTGCCTCACTTTATTTGCATCCCTGCAGTAAATAATTCTTATCGATAATAGTTAAAATGTATATTACATTTTAGTGCTTCACGACTGAATGATCATCTGCCTTACGTTATCTCGCAGCTGAAGAGAATGCTACACTGAAAACTACCTTGCGTTATAAAGGGTAAGTGAAACATATCTTAAAAATATCTTTCATACATTTCATTGTGTACATTAAAGAATGTAAGTTTGCCTTTTTCCTGTAATCAATACTTAATAAAGGATTTATTTTTATTTATTTATATACAATTTCATACGTGGTTCGTGATAGTAAACTCGATAGGACACAGTGGCACTATGAACATCCGAATCACTCATCATTCGAACATTCAAATATTTATTCGAATATTAGTATATTCCAAGTAATGTTAACGACGTTAATATGCTTGCCTTTATAGTTAATAATGTCAATTCTTACTTAAAACATACTTCCTTAACAGGACATTGAAGAAAAGGTAGTTGCCAACGGCCATACCATGCTGAATATACCGGTTCTCGTCCGATCACCGAAGTCAAGCAGCATCGGGCCTGGTCAGTACTTGGATGGGTGACCGCCTGGGAACACCAGGTGCTGTTGGTATACTTTTTCTAATTTTGTTTTTCACAAAGACGAATATTCTCACATCGTTCACCACGATAATTTCGTAATCATGCATTACTTAAAACAATTAGCAACGCTTTCCACGCGCTGGTCTTTTTGAGTATTCACCGACAAACCTACGTAGCTACAATAACTCACTCGAAGCCATATGCATTCGCCAACGGCCATACCATGCTGAATATACCGGTTCTCGTCCGATCACCGAAGTCAAGCAGCATCGGGCCTGGTCAGTACTTGGATGGGTGACCGCCTGGGAACACCAGGTGCTGTTGGCATCTCTTTTTCAAATTTCATTATCCTTCAAGTACGAAAATACTAGAAACATTAATTTTATAGTACTTTCAAGAGATAATTTATCAACATTATTTCATAGCGATTAATCGATATTCTAAGCGTTATACCCACTATTTCTTACACTAACAGCCTGTTTATTTGCACGGCACATTAAAATAACCTGATTTCCGATCCGTGTGCACCTACTACTATACTTAACACGGAATGTATTACCACTTTTTAAAAGTAAATTATTATGACTAAGTGTAGATCTCCGGCGAGTAAATGCCTTTCGTATACAAGCACGACACATCTCCGCTATGTGCTTTACTTTTTTACTAACAGCATATAGAAATTGGATTTCAACGTGTTTCTACATAACAGAATGAAGCAAATTTCGTGATTTAACTCTTTCGAATAATGTGTTGGTCCTGACAAGGACCGTTTGAAATGAAAAATCTTGAAGAAGATTTTTACTTAGAGCTTGTGTACTTGGTAACAGCCTTCGTACCCTCACTTACAGCGTGCTTGGCAAGTTCACCAGGCAAAAGAAGGCGCACAGCTGTTTGGATTTCCCGGCTGGTGATAGTTGACCGCTTATTGTAATGGGCCAAACGAGAAGCTTCAGCAGCAATACGCTCGAAGATGTCATTAACAAAGCTGTTCATGATACTCATAGCTTTGCTAGATATGCCAGTGTCAGGATGCACTTGCTTCAAAACTTTGTAGATGTAAATGGCATAGCTCTCCTTCCTCCTCCTCTTCTTCTTCTTATCTCCCTTGGAGATATTCTTTTGGGCTTTACCAGCCTTCTTTGCAGCCTTTCCGCTAGTTTTTGGTGGCATGATGACTCACTCGTTCAGCAAAATTAGATGTGTCCGCCGATTTATCGACTTCATTTAAATTACAGTACGTGTTTCAATTCGCGCCAACTGCCTTGCTTTTCATTTGATGCACTCGGGTGCACGCTTGAAGTAGTAACAAAACTGACTTGATTCATCTGGCTTCCAGGTTTGACAGATCTGGCAATTTTTCCGATCTAGGCTCTGATCTGGGTATCTGAGGACACGAGATGTTGGAGCTGACGTCGGCTACCTTCTTAAGACTGTGGATACCTAACGGTGACAACTAAGCAGTCGCTACTCATCGAGAAGCTCGCAATGCTGCAGCGCTAAGTAGAAAGAAGATCGAAGCAGTTAGACGCCGCAAGAAGAAGAGACTCATTATAAGTGTTATCAGGATAGTCTTTTGAGATAATCCTGCTTTAAAAGAGAAGAGACTGTTGTGTTAATAAAGAACATTGCTTCAACACACACTTACACACACCGCTTCCTGGGGAAATTATCATTGCTTTCCGTCGGCTTGACCCCCTATTGTGCGTCAAGCTTCGCGCTGGCCATATAGGCTGAACAGGCTTTGCCGACAGTCGGCTGACGGGAACGCTTTGTTATCTCTCTGGGATAGCATTAGTGAAGCACCTACACAAAACTAGAGAGACTTTCCCACAATAAGTGACCGGCCCTTATCAGGCCCACATACGCCATGCCACGCCAGAAGAAGAAATCACCCGCCAGAAGACCGGGTAGGGAGCCATCCCAAGCCCGCAGAGACTGCAGCGAAGACTCAAGAAAGAAGAAGACGACCACAAACCAAATCAAGAACACGCCAAGAGAACCCACCCAGGAAGAAGAAAAGGGACGTGAAACCCCCAGCAGGAGAGAAGCAAATGAAGAAAGAAGAGAAGACCAGCAACAGCCAGACACTCCATCGGCACAACAAGAGGCAGTTCCGCAAGTGAAACTCTATGAAGTCACTTACACAACCGAGGAAGTCATTAACATCATAGCTGAAAAGATGGACACCTCAGAAGTACGCGTCACATATAGAGGATACAAGAGGTTCAGGATTGACTTCGCCACACCAGTAGTACGAGATGTTTTTCTGCGCATCTTCAAAGCCAAACACTTCGGTGACAGAGCAATATTGATCCAAGCCAGAGGACAAGAAACAACCGAATTCGCCACACCAGAAGATATGACATCTGAGGCATCCGGCCCTTTCAAGGACCAGAAGTCACCACACCCTAGAGCAGACAATGAAGTCAATGAACCAGCTGCCGAAGAAGAGTTCACAGTAGTGAAAGGCAAACGCACCAAGAAGAAGAAAGAAGACTCGCCAACACAGCAAGAAGACCCACGAACCAAGAAGAATGAAGGCGACAAGAGATCCCACCAAAAGCGACCAATATTTACGTGTGTTATCAAAAACGTACCAGTCACCACAGATGTTGAAACCTTCAAAACTGAATTAAGGAAACTGAGAATCAATTTCACAAACGCAGTGAGGATACAAACCCAGAAAGGACCAGCACCCTTACTCAGATTGTTCTCAGAAGATCCCGCTCAAATAAATAAATTGATAACACATGGAATCTCCATAGGGACGGCACATCACAAAGTAGAAACATCTAGAGCACCGCCACGGCCGATGCCGTGTTACAAATGCTATCAATATGGGCACCAGAGAGCTTTGTGCAAAAACAGAAGAGTGTGCCATCGTTGCGGAAAGGAACACGAAGACACCTGCAATAACCCAATTAACAACAACTTCTGTGCAACCTGTCGAACTACAGGCCACAGAACAGGAAATAGCAATTGCCCAAGAAGACCACGTCAAACTCACACCATAGCTATGAAAATCTTAACAGAAGACCAGCTTACACAAAAAGAAGAAACTCCAAAGCAGCAAGATATAGACGATGGCCCTAATAAGGACCAGACCACCCAAAAAGAAGAAGAAAGGAAGAAACTGGAAGACCCACCCAGAGCTACCAAGGAACAAGAACAAATTGCTAATATCCTACAAACACTTATAGATGACGCCATGCATACAGTCACCAACAGAATCATCAAATGGATTACCTCAGTCTTAACTTTCACAATAGAACCGGCAAACCACCAACGACTCACCAGAGCAATAAAAGAAGCAACAAAGAAGATCTACCGGCAATCCTTCAGCCCCATCTTAACAACAGATGGACAGCTATACGTTCCTTCTCTGCAACGCATCAATGGAGCCAACGCAGAATAAAAAAAAAAAAAATTCTGCAGACAGATGACGACACAAGCACCGACCAAAGGATCAAGAAGACGGCCAAATTGCATGTTAAAAAATAACAGTCTTCCCTACTAACAAAACACCTCCCAAATACAGACAACACAGATAGCTTAACACATACAGATAGGTTTTAGTAATTTAAAGTAAACTATAATTTATTAATTTATTATTACAGACACTTTTACATGGATTTTCACCACCCTTCGAAAGTGGTTTTGCCATGTAAATACTATTGCATGCAGCATGACCGATAAAGGGGGTTTTTTCCTGGTTTCCAGGTTTTTTATCCCTCTATCAACACAATAAAATCTTCTATCGCGCTTTCCTATCTTCTATTTTACCCTTCTTTCTTTCTATCTACACTTTAACTACAGATACGCGTGTAAATGTCTTTCGTTAAAGATAGAAGCCGCGAGACACACCCACCGACACCAGCTTTAGGCTACTAATTGCATGTGAGGAGAGGCATGTAGATAGATGGTTGATGCCTTACTCTCTGTCAGGGCGCGGGCTTTCCCGAGGGGCGTCCTTATTTTTAACTTTTCTGTTTCTGTTTTCTGTTTCTGGCTTCCAGGTTTTTTGTCCCTCTATCAAAACAAAATAACTTCTCTCGCGCTTTCCTATCTTCTTGCTTACCCTTCTTTCTTTCTATCTACACATAATACCAGATTCGCGTGTAAATGTCTTCCGTTTAAGATAGAGGCCGCGGTACACACACTCCCCACCGACAGATACTATAGGTTACTAACAGCATGGAGGAGAGGCATGTAGAATGTTGGTTGATGCCTTACTCACTATCCAGGACGCGGGCTTTCCTGAGGGGCGTCCTTACTTATAAATTTTCTGTTTCTGTTTCTGGAGGCCGCAATTTTTCCTCTCATCTTATTACGAAAGAATAATGAACAATGTCTGGTCGCGGCAAAGGTGGAAAAGTCAAGGGAAAGAGCAAGTCCCGCTCCAGCAGGGCTGGCCTTCAATTCCCAGTAGGCAGAATCCATCGTCTTTTGCGAAAGGGTAACTATGCCGAACGAGTTGGTGCTGGCGCTCCCGTGTATTTGGCTGCAGTCATGGAATACCTGGCAGCTGAAGTTCTTGAGTTGGCAGGCAACGCTGCTCGTGACAACAAGAAGACTAGGATTATTCCACGTCATCTGCAGTTAGCTATCCGTAACGACGAGGAATTAAACAAGTTGTTGTCTGGAGTTACAATCGCTCAGGGTGGTGTTTTGCCCAACATTCAAGCTGTACTTCTGCCCAAGAAAACTGAGAAGAAGGCATAAATGTAAGACCTATATCTCATACAAATCGGCCCTTATGAGGGCCACAAACCCCTTTATAGAGGAGATTTACGATTGAAATGAATTGTTTTCGATATACAGACTCATCAAAAGTGTCTGAGATAGTTGCTTAGTTTCATTCGAAATTCTCGCTGCTATTCGATTAATTAGTATATGTGTAGTCGTCGATCGTAATTGAAGCCCATAGGAAGTCACACTAACTTTAGAATACTCCAAACAGCGATGTGCTTAGTTCCCACTACATTATTAATTATAAGATCATTACCTTTTGTATTGTCGCTAGCTACATTTTTTTGATATTTGCGTACATCGGGCTCATATTACCCAGAGGACAGGACAGTCGAGCCCAGATTCTCAGCAATGGAAGAAAACCTCATACCACATATTCTCATGTACTTCATGCTAGACAAAGGAATTTCCAACATTCTTAAAGCACTCATGTTTCTCTCTTGCGTTGGCTTGGCTGAAATTACTCTGTTCAATATGTTCTCGACATTTATTATTGTTCATTACTATGCCCCAATGACATCATGAACAGAGCGGATCAGAAAACTTTCCTAAATTTCTTTTGCAACATAGTAATGACATTAAATGCACACTTAAGTACGATTTATTCTTTGCAAGGTCGATATTCATATTTGTGTGATATGTGTTATATGTATATGGTTTGTAATACGCAACTACTCTTATTCTCTGATCTCAGAACTCATTTGCTACTGTGCCCAACGAGCGAGCCTAGGTTTCTTGTAACTACTGCCTTTCTTTAGTAAATAATGTGAAGTATACAATGCATTAACCTACATCTCATATTTGTATTACTCTTTATTTTAGTAACCCGCTACGAAGTGTCATTAATTTACATGTAAATCACAATAGACACTACCGCAAAAGAAAGAAATCGAACCCAAGACCACGTAAACAAGATAAAGGACAAGATTCAGGTTTCTAACGCATTATTCGCCCCTCACAGCACAGTATAGAAGTTGTATAAGCCTCTATACGTACATCCTACTGTCAGAACAGAAATTCCGACTTGCGTTTCGCATCTCTCATGCTCGCTACTTCCAACAAATCGCCAATTTCCAACCAGAACCCCTTCTCCAGCATTAATACTGCTACATGATATGAATACGTATACATGAACGTACATAATGTAAAAAAAAACGTATGATTTTCTCAAATTAATCTCTCTACGTCTGTAATTTAGTGTGCATCAAAAGGCTTTAATGTAGTTACACGAATTCTTATAATCTAACAGAAAATCGCACAAAGTAAATCTTTCCCTTTATATAAATTTGTTGGCTCTGAAAAGAGCCGTTTATGCCAATTTTATATCCAAAATAGGAGGAACCCCAACTTAACCTCCGAAACCGTACAGGGTTCTTCCTTGCCTCTTCAAGGCATACACAACATCCATAGCTGTCACTGTCTTCCTCTTGGCGTGTTCTGTGTATGTAACAGCATCTCTGATTACGTTCTCCAGGAATACTTTCAATACTCCTCGGGTCTCTTCATAAATGAGACCAGAGATACGCTTCACACCACCACGGCGAGCAAGACGCCTAATAGCGGGTTTGGTGATACCCTGGATGTTGTCACGAAGAACTTTACGGTGGCGCTTGGCACCTCCTTTGCCAAGACCCTTGCCTCCTTTTCCACGTCCTGTCATTTCGATATGTTACTGCTTCGCTCACCACACACGAGAAATACAAGCCCAAGCAGCCCAAGACTCGTGGTTTTGTTCCTTCGATCATGCAGGGAAAGCACGGAGGAAAAACACAAAACGTGTCTAAGCCAATGAGAACTGTCCTTTTCGACTGACTTTATCCAATGAGAAATAGCTTGATTTAACGGTTTTGCTCTTTATATAACTTGACTTCATTCAGCGCGCAATTATTTGAAACAAGTCGTGACAGTTGCAATGGCACGTACCAAGCAGACAGCTAGGAAATCTACTGGAGGCAAAGCTCCTCGAAAGCAGCTTGCCACCAAAGCTGCAAGAAAGAGTGCTCCAGCTACCGGTGGAGTGAAAAAGCCCCATCGTTACAGGCCTGGTACTGTGGCTCTCCGAGAAATTCGTCGTTACCAGAAGAGCACTGAATTGCTCATCCGCAAGCTGCCCTTCCAACGACTCGTCCGAGAAATTGCACAAGATTTCAAGACAGATCTTCGCTTCCAAAGCTCAGCTGTCATGGCTTTACAGGAGGCAAGTGAAGCTTACCTTGTAGGGCTTTTCGAAGACACCAACTTGTGTGCTATTCACGCAAAGAGAGTCACAATCATGCCTAAGGACATTCAGCTTGCTCGCCGCATCCGTGGGGAACGTGCTTAAGTTTGAAGTTCTGGCACTGAGTTCAAAAACGGTCCTTTTTAGGACCAATACACTACTTAGAGATGCTGTTATCCTAACAAGGATCTTGTCCATACTTGTTATCTTTTTTTTTTAAATTCTCACGCCGTATGTTGCATAGTTAATACATCTACCTTCGTTTTCCTGTCGTTTCGTATATCATCCTATCTTTCAAGTATATTCTTTAGTTTTCCCCTATGTTTACCGATTGATTATCTTCGTTTTATGTGGTCAAGGGTTCGATTTTGCCATATGTTGCATAACTTAACTTCGATTCAACCACTGTTTGCCCTTCTCAACGTTATTAATCTGATAGAACTCGCAGGCGAAATATGTACTTCTTCCAAGGTAGCAAAAGTAATATTATTTTGTCAGAGGTCGCTGCTGTTGAATGCAAACGTTAAACTAAACTTTCTTTAAGTGTCTGTTTGTACTTAACATCAGTTCAATTGTACACCTACATTTCTGCTGGTGTTACTATTTTTCTTTATAGCAATATTACGAATTATAAGACGGTATCCGTGGTTATTAGCGTGTTCCCTTTTCCTAACACTTTCTCATTACACCAGTATTTCCATCATTCATTAGGCGTAATCACCCGTCTCCTTTATCATAAAAATCATAATAGTACGACGTTAAATTGAAACATAGTCTACTTCACTTTCACGAGTTGTAATAAGTTCGAACATTTCTTTCACCCCAGCCTTGAAAAGAGTTGATTTTAGTTTAGTGTCCCTTTCAGCAGCAAGGCTGTTTCAAACGTGGACCTACTTATTAACGTGCAATGCGAAACATTTGAGCTCCCACCGAGAATCGAACCCAGTCAGCCTGCAAAAGTTTTTCTAACAAATGCATTAAGTGCGTTTTCTGTACTGTTTCGCTACTTGAAGATAGGAACAAGGAAAAAGTAAGTGATCACAAATTGACATTACGTAATGTGTTCCCCATTTTTTTTCGAGTACACCATTCTTGACACCCGTGAAAGCTTTCTTTCCCCACCCTCAATTCCCCTCTGTTATAAAGCACTTACATCAAGAAGTGCTTCGGTTAAAAAGAAAACTCAAAGTCCCTTGCGTGTATACTATACATTGCTATGAATGAACATGTGATAATGATAGGAAAAGCACAATTTTACTCTTCTCAAAGTATTTGATGGCTCTAAAAAGAGCCGTTTTAAAATGTCAGATGATTTACTGACACATTTACTTCTTCTTTGGTGCAGCCTTCTTAGCACTTTTCGGTTTTGCTGTAGCCTTCTTTGGCTTCGGGGCCTTTGGCTTCTTGGGAGTTTTTGCCTTCTTCACTTTAGATGGTGATTTCTTAGGTTTGGGAGCAGCAGCCTTTTTCTTTTCACCAGTCTTCTTGGGACGTTTAGCTGCTGGCTTTTTCGCAGGCTTCTTCTCCTTTGATGCTGATCGTTTCGCCTTGGTTGAAGATCCACCTTCAGGCTTCTCCTTCAGCGATGAAGCACTAAGCTTAAACGATCCAGATGCACCTTTTCCCTTGGTCTGAACCAAAGACCCAGAAGCAACTGCACTTCTCAAGTATTTCTTGATAAATGGAGCAAGCTTCTCGGCATCCACTTTGTAGTTCTGAGAGATGTATTTCTTAATAGCTTGCAGTGAACTTCCTCCCCTTTCCTTCAAATTCTTGATGGCGTTGTTCACCATTTCTGATGTTCTTGGATGAGAAGGTGTTGTTTTTGGTTTCTTAGGCTTTGCAGACTTCTTAGGAGAAGCCTGTGCCGGGGCTGCAGGTGCTGATGCCGTATCTGCCATTGCTTTCTGCAATAAACTCAACGATACTGAAGAATGAAATTTTCGCTAGCAGGCAGCGTTGAGTTTGGTTACGGAGCGCGGACCGGATAGAAAGCACTTGCTGAGGCGGGCTGAGGTAAACAGAAGTTCGTAGTTGCCACAACGATAAGTGTGTTTCCTTCTATTTTGATAAACGATTTTTTTCAGGTATTCAATGAATGCACCAGATCCTATTCTTCCTTACTGGCTAGAAGAAACTTTATTCCACATAACTCAAAAGGCATTTGTTTTTATTCGCTTTTCTATTTTATGTTTCAGTCATTGCTAAGTCGGTCACACTACTTTTTCACCCTCCTTGTGCTTATAATTTTCATAATTTAACATGGAAATACTTATCAATAAATAATTATATTACCATGGTAATTAACTTCAATCCTTCCTGTGATTATACGCAAAGTACCATCTTCGTACTGCTTACTATAGTTCAATGAAGGGAATCTATAAAGTAACGCGTGTCGCACACATCTGCCTTGCAAACTCCCTGGCCTACTTCCAATGTATAGACTTTTATTTCAAATCCTGATTTAATTTCATAATTTTCTGTAGATTTTAACATTTTATTACCCAGCTTCTTAATACGAATGACAATCAAGCCTAAATATTTATTCCCTTTAACTTTATTTTTCTTTTTTATTTTGTGCCTTGTTTCATATTTGTTCTTACGTTAGCAATTAACGCACTTACCGTAGTTATGTATGAACAGGTTGTTTCTATATTTATTTTATTCCAAATAAATTAAATATATATACGGATTATTTTATGGTAGTTGATATTTTCTGTTGTTTCCTACGTGAATTGAGGAAACGCACGGACTTTCGCCTAATTCTTGTGCTACTTTCATATGTCTGTATCTGTCGAATGCTGTCGATCTGTCGAAATGTGTATTACTATCTGTCGATTCATCGAGTGAACTGAATTCGTTAACCATTTCACCAGGCGCGCATGCATTTTTTTTTCTTCTAAGGGATCCAAGCTTCGGGGGGCAAGGTTCCAATACTACAAGCCACTATGTCTATATACTATTATTCTGCATTCGAAAACACGATAAATATTCCACTTACTTTTTCACAAAAACATGATACAGACAGAGTACAGATGAAGTGTAAGATCAGATTTATATTGATGATACATCAATATTTTCCCTGTTAATAACTACATTTAATGAGAAAGTCTGCAAATGTATGTTCACTTAGGAACTTTTGCGAGGAGTCCGCACCCGGTGGACACCCCGTGAGTACGCCTCTGCACTTGACTATACTTCGAATTATACTGCAAACAGTTGTATTTTAGTTTCCCCGTTTAGTTCATCGATATCATTAACACAAAGAAAATAGATGTTATAGATGCGTATTCTCAGTTCTCGCTTTATATCCGGACGTCTGCAAAAATCTACTCCTTTTCTTTCTTTCACGCATCCACCAAACTAACAATGATTTGTATTATAATATTTGCGCATAAAATGTATATCTCATACCTTCCATGTTCTCAAGTATTCATAGACAAAAACGGTTATTTTCTGCGAACAAATTGTCCAAACACAGTGCAAATGTCATCTATAGATTGTCCTGGTTCCGTCTGCGTGTACATAACAATGCGTCATAATCATACATTGCACATTAAGGATATCAATTAATCTTCCCAAATTCCTAGATATGCCTGGCAAAAGTTCCGCGTGTTGTAAGGATATTACATTTGTACTACCGACAAGGTGGTATCTTCCAACATTGAAGTTCAATAAACCCCAAATGTGTCGGATATAGTATTTGATTTCTTGTCTCATTGTTTGCGTCAGAGATGTCTTCTCAAGTTAGGATTTACGATACATACAGGATGAGTTGTATATATTGTTGCTGCCAGCTCTATATTAATCCCATATTTGTAAACGAATAAAAACAGTATTCTAATTATAACAATGTGCTCACAATTAATTTTATTCTTAATTGTTATACGTATTGTTGATTAAAAATGAAAATGTTGCTAAGTGAATTTTATTAATATTTTCTGTTGCGTGATATAGGAAGTGAGTGAAATATTGGAGGAATATAGTGTGCGTAGCAGATGATGTGCAGTGGCTTTGGATCGCCTGTGATAAGGTAAGGCATTTGCTATTTTAATTAACGCATTTTATATACTGTAATCCTAATTATTTTTATGTGAATGTGCTTACTACTTGTGTATTCAGTGGGACCGATGTTTTAATATGTATGGTCAAGCAGTGTCGAGCCTGGTCAGTGTGTGGATAGGTGACCATTTTTTGTAAATCGATAACATTTAACTTTGTAAACACGGATGAAGTAGAAGTATATTTATTTTATTTTTTACCTCAAATATGTAGGACACTTCTCCTTTGTACATCAATTATTATTATTAGTTCAACTTGTTTACAAGTTAAATGAAAAGAATAGTCGTTATCGTGTGATGATTGTGCTCATTAGGCTAAAGAAGACTCGTGATAAGAAAGAAAAGAAGAACGGTGCTCAAGTTTCGTCACAGCATATTCTCAAAAATTTACAGGCAAAATTCAGTGTTCTGCATGAAAAGGCATATTTGTACGAAAAAAAAAAAAATTCTGCAGACGACAGAATTAAATAAAGTAATACACATGTATTTTAGAGTTACTGGTGTAAAATCATTACAAGTGCTTTGCCAGGTGGCCAATAAAAAGCACGAATACTATTTAAGGGAGCCAAAACAGGAGAAAGCTGGGGGCCTGAGCGATAGCAAGAATGTGCGTCCAAAGTGAACAGGAGCGAAGGCGACGCGGGTATACGTATAAGCAAGGGTAGTGGAAACCAGTTAGTTTTCGAGTTTCAATAGCACTTGTCATGCATCCATACTAGTAGCGCCCCGCTTGTAAACATTAAGTACACTATGCAAGAATACACCGCCGGTGGAAAATAGTACCTAATACAGTTATCTTTCATATATACTGACTTATTTTACAGTAGTAACCCAACACTAGTAAACGTAAAATAAAAGTGTATAACTTTATATTTAATTCTATCGCCTGGCTTAGTTTTTCACCTGTAAGATGTACTTATTTAGAGCAAGTTTCTTAACTAGCAAATTAAACCGAGAACCACAGCAACCATATATATATTCTTATGATGTACTTTTCTTTGAGTGGTGTTCTCTGTCTATTGAATAACATTTTCTCAGTTTAATGCTAGCAAAAAACAAAACAAAATCAAAGTGTTTCTATATAAATTTAGTTCACCGTGTTGTAATATCACATGGAATTGAAAAACGAATAGTCGAACCTCTGCTATCTCGATCAAACTTCTCAGGATGATATACTGACTTACCGCAGAAGTTCGACTGAATACGTTTCTCAGTTCCATGGGAGAACCTGGAGAAGCAAAAGCCTGCGCAACGGAAAATACTAAATAAACTTGTAGAGCAGGTCAAGATGTATCATCATGCCAAGTTTCATTCAGATCAGAGAAGTTTGGCTGCAGCCATTTTCATTACAAAGCACAAAATGGATGGTCCCTAACCTCGAGAATCTTCACAATTGTCGACGAGTTGAACTGCACTCATCTGATCAAAATCAAACTTAAAATGACAGTTCACTTTCAACTGTTAAATAATATGATATGCAGGCTTCTGCTTTCCTAGTTACAGTCTATCCACTGTGGTATGCATATTAGTACAAATGTGAGAGTGCATATTTATTAAAGATTTGCTTCAAAAAGCGATGAAAGACATAGGCATTGCCGCGGGCGGTGATAACAAGATGCCGGAAAACGAACAAGCAGAAAGAATATGGGCTGAAGAAGTGTAAACGACGACGCGGCGGCCCGTAAAGGTGTTGCCGTCCTATTAAATGAATAATATCAAAAGAAAGAAAAAAAAAGTAAAAAATTTCGCGCTCGTAATCAAGACAGAAAGCAACTAAAGGAAATCTTTGTTTTACGTCCCACGTTATGCCGCTTAGGCTAAAAGAGGCGCTGATTATGAGAAATGATTGAAATGGTGGTGGAATGAAGAAAGTGGGAGGAAACGGGAGAACCCCGCGGTAACCCACCGCACATAGTTTTTGTCCACCATAAAGTTAACTTGGCGGGGGCTCAAGACAGAAAGACGGTTGGAAAAACAAATAAACGATGTTGCATCCCGTAAAAATGTTCGCGACCTATGAAATCAATATTTTTTCTTAAAGAAAAAAAAGAATTAAAAAGAGAAAAAAAGGTCAAAATTTCGCGCTCGCTTCGCTCGCGATCAGCAGAGAAAAGAGGACGTGACGCACCCCTAAAAGTGTTGGCGACCGATTGAATAAATATTGTGGGTAAAAAAAAAAAAAAAAAAAAGTCAAAAATTTCGCGCTCGCTTCGCTCGCGATCAGCACAGAAAGAAGGACGTGACGCGCCCCTAAAGGTGTTGGCAACCGATTCAATACATATTGTCGGTAAAAAAAAAAAAAAAAAAAAAAAAAAAAAAAAAAAAACGCTCGCTTCGCTCGCGATCGACATGAAAAAGGCAACGACGTGACGCCCCGTAAAATTGTCGGCGACCTATTCAATCAATATATTCGGTTGAAAAACAAAGTCAAAAGTTTCCCAATCGCTTCCCTCCCGATCGACATAAAAAAAAAGGCAACCCCTTCACCTCTCCTTATGCATTCATCAGTAAACATACAACCATGGATCACAATACCACTCACATCACCTATCAGTTCTCCACGTCCATCAAGATCCAATCATCGCCCTGGCCCTTTATGATGATACACAACATTACATGTTATTGTGTGCATTGCCCCGCGTTACAATACATGACCAAAAAAAAGAGAAAAAGAGCTGCACTGCCTTCAGTGTAGACATGTTCGTATTCGTAGAAAATGATTTTAGGTACACGATAGTACAGTAATCTATCTTCACATGCTTCAGATGTGAACGATACCTACACATGAAGAGGGCTCCCGAGGTTTCCTTTTCCAATAGGATGGAGCTCCACCACACTTGCAGAATGACGAGAAGTTATGTTAATAAATATATCCCAGAGTGTTTCGTAACTCGCCCTTGGTCCTAATGATGAAGCGTTCTTCAGATGGCCCCGATGTCTCCACACATGATACTATGCGACTTCTTTTCACGAGGCTCTCAAAGATCACGTTTGTGTCCTAACATTCTCTGCAGATATGACACAGCTGCGATAGCGGATCACAGAAGCCTTTCCTCTCCTTACAAGAGACGTGTTCATTCGAGTATGTGAGTAATTCGACTATCGATTAAATATCTCCCGTGTCACGATAGTAGTCACTTTCAATTCTTCTAACGAAGGTAAGAAAAAATGCTATACAAACTTCCTTTCGGTATATAAAGGATTAGGGGCCCAGAGAATATTTTCTTTCAAGAGGATACATTCTTTTTCGAACACCCTGTATATAGATCCTCTAATTATAACTGCAAACAAAATGTTGATTTTGCAATTGCTTCCATGAGAGAATATTCTGTGCACTTTCTTTCTGAAGGGCCGGGCCTAAACGTTTTCCTTAATCATTAAATTTAGTAGTTATCTACAATTACATAGTTTTCCATTGTTCTCAAAATAAAGATTTTTCTCTATGAATTGTTGAATGTTGCTAGGGATATTGAAGTAATTCTTTTTAGTGTTTTTTTCTTTACAATAATGTACTGAACGCCTGCATTAAGGAAGTTCGTGTGTCCATCTTGCAAAATGTTTCGTCTTTTTTCATGCCCACTAAGGTAAATATTCATTTTGCTCTTTTCTCTGTATGCAAACCACATTTCTTAAAGGCAACATTTTCATACAAATGTAGTACTAAAAACTTCTAATTGGCAACATCTGGGCTGCGAAGAGGAAAAAGAAAGAAATCTCGTACGTATTCGCGCGCAATTCGGAATTAGCCAATGAAAAGCACAAAAGCGGCCACCATCTCTCTCTCTTTCTTATTAACGGTTTTGTACTTTCTGCAGTTCTATCAGTGCTGCTAACCTCTTACTATATCATTGAATATGTATGTTTAGATATATATATATATATATATATATATATATATATATATTTTTTTTACAAAAAATCATACTACTACGGAATAATATTAAATGCCTTTAAACCCTCATTTCTGTTTGCACTTTCTGTTACACTACCTTCCCCGAACTTCTTTCAAGTTATTAAGTGCAGAACGGGGAGTTATACATATTTACTTGCGCTTTGACAATATCTGCACATTGTGTAATAATAGGAGACGTATAAAATAAAACTATATACTAATACGTATATATATATATATATATATATATATATATATATATATATATATATATATATATATATATATACAGTACACATTCCACTATCCGAGGCTTTCCTTTTCTTTTCTTGCTGACGATAAATTACGCTTTTAGAAATGTTGTCTGAAAACAATAAGAATATGTGCAAAAAATACAATCAGAGGTAGAGGTCTTTAACAGGAAATAAGCAAGGGAGTTGAAAAATTTTTTATGCATGTAAAAAATATAGACATGAACCAACTTGTGAAATAAAAAGACCAGAAAACTACTCTTTCTAAATTATGTGTAAACTTTTTACCGAAAACGAAAGTTGCACGAAAGACTTTTTGTCCGTTTTTTGGCCTCCGGTGCTTGGGGTCCCTGATTCAATCCCAGCTCGTGCCGTGTGAACTTTGTCGTGCATAAAGACCGTGCTCATGGGTTTTCTCGGGTTTCTCCCGTTTCCTCCCACTTTCTTCATTCAGTACTCATCATCACCGTCTCCTTTAGCGTAACCGGTATAAGTATGCGACGTAAATCTAAATATTTCATTTCATTTCCCTTTTCTGCTCATACTGCTGATTATGCGCGATTATGCCAACATCCAACTCCGCGGATAATCGTGCGATTACTGTATATACAACTAATACAGATACAACTAATTATATTATCAGTTACAGTATCGGTTTTTATTTACTAATTTGCCTCACTTTATTTGCATCCCTGCAGTAAATAATTCTTATCGATAATAGTTAAAATGTATATTACATTTTAGTGCTTCACGACTGAATGATCATCTGCCTTACGTTATCTCGCAGCTGAAGAGAATGCTACACTGAAAACTACCTTGCGTTATAAAGGGTAAGTGAAACATATCTTAAAAATATCTTTCATACATTTCATTGTGTACATTAAAGAATGTAAGTTTGCCTTTTTCCTGTAATCAATACTTAATAAAGGATTTATTTTTATTTATTTATATACAATTTCATACGTGGTTCGTGATAGTAAACTCGATAGGACACAGTGGCACTATGAACATCCGAATCACTCATCATTCGAACATTCAAATATTTATTCGAATATTAGTATATTCCAAGTAATGTTAACGACGTTAATATGCTTGCCTTTATAGTTAATAATGTCAATTCTTACTTAAAACATACTTCCTTAACAGGACATTGAAGAAAAGGTAGTTGCCAACGGCCATACCATGCTGAATATACCGGTTCTCGTCCGATCACCGAAGTCAAGCAGCATCGGGCCTGGTCAGTACTTGGATGGGTGACCGCCTGGGAACACCAGGTGCTGTTGGTATACTTTTTCTAATTTTGTTTTTCACAAAGACGAATATTCTCACATCGTTCACCACGATAATTTCGTAATCATGCATTACTTAAAACAATTAGCAACGCTTTCCACGCGCTGGTCTTTTTGAGTATTCACCGACAAACCTACGTAGCTACAATAACTCACTCGAAGCCATATGCATTCGCCAACGGCCATACCATGCTGAATATACCGGTTCTCGTCCGATCACCGAAGTCAAGCAGCATCGGGCCTGGTCAGTACTTGGATGGGTGACCGCCTGGGAACACCAGGTGCTGTTGGCATCTCTTTTTCAAATTTCATTATCCTTCAAGTACGAAAATACTAGAAACATTAATTTTATAGTACTTTCAAGAGATAATTTATCAACATTATTTCATAGCGATTAATCGATATTCTAAGCGTTATACCCACTATTTCTTACACTAACAGCCTGTTTATTTGCACGGCACATTAAAATAACCTGATTTCCGATCCGTGTGCACCTACTACTATACTTAACACGGAATGTATTACCACTTTTTAAAAGTAAATTATTATGACTAAGTGTAGATCTCCGGCGAGTAAATGCCTTTCGTATACAAGCACGACACATCTCCGCTATGTGCTTTACTTTTTTACTAACAGCATATAGAAATTGGATTTCAACGTGTTTCTACATAACAGAATGAAGCAAATTTCGTGATTTAACTCTTTCGAATAATGTGTTGGTCCTGACAAGGACCGTTTGAAATGAAAAATCTTGAAGAAGATTTTTACTTAGAGCTTGTGTACTTGGTAACAGCCTTCGTACCCTCACTTACAGCGTGCTTGGCAAGTTCACCAGGCAAAAGAAGGCGCACAGCTGTTTGGATTTCCCGGCTGGTGATAGTTGACCGCTTATTGTAATGGGCCAAACGAGAAGCTTCAGCAGCAATACGCTCGAAGATGTCATTAACAAAGCTGTTCATGATACTCATAGCTTTGCTAGATATGCCAGTGTCAGGATGCACTTGCTTCAAAACTTTGTAGATGTAAATGGCATAGCTCTCCTTCCTCCTCCTCTTCTTCTTCTTATCTCCCTTGGAGATATTCTTTTGGGCTTTACCAGCCTTCTTTGCAGCCTTTCCGCTAGTTTTTGGTGGCATGATGACTCACTCGTTCAGCAAAATTAGATGTGTCCGCCGATTTATCGACTTCATTTAAATTACAGTACGTGTTTCAATTCGCGCCAACTGCCTTGCTTTTCATTTGATGCACTCGGGTGCACGCTTGAAGTAGTAACAAAACTGACTTGATTCATGGGAGGCCGCAATTTTTCCTCTCATCTTATTACGAAAGAATATTGAACAATGTCTGGTCGCGGCAAAGGTGGAAAAGTCAAGGGAAAGAGCAAGTCCCGCTCCAGCAGGGCTGGCCTTCAATTCCCAGTAGGCAGAATCCATCGTCTTTTGCGAAAGGGTAACTATGCCGAACGAGTTGGTGCTGGCGCTCCCGTGTATTTGGCTGCAGTCATGGAATACCTGGCAGCTGAAGTTCTTGAGTTGGCAGGCAACGCTGCTCGTGACAACAAGAAGACTAGGATTATTCCACGTCATCTGCAGTTAGCTATCCGTAACGACGAGGAATTAAACAAGTTGTTGTCTGGAGTTACAATCGCTCAGGGTGGTGTTTTGCCCAACATTCAAGCTGTACTTCTGCCCAAGAAAACTGAGAAGAAGGCATAAATGTAAGACCTATATCTCATACAAATCGGCCCTTATGAGGGCCACAAACCCCTTTATAGAGGAGATTTACGATTGAAATGAATTGTTTTCGATATACAGACTCATCAAAAGTGTCTGAGATAGTTGCTTAGTTTCATTCGAAATTCTCGCTGCTATTCGATTAATTAGTATATGTGTAGTCGTCGATCGTAATTGAAGCCCATAGGAAGTCACACTAACTTTAGAATACTCCAAACAGCGATGTGCTTAGTTCCCACTACATTATTAATTATAAGATCATTACCTTTTGTATTGTCGCTAGCTACATTTTTTTGATATTTGCGTACATCGGGCTCATATTACCCAGAGGACAGGACAGTCGAGCCCAGATTCTCAGCAATGGAAGAAAACCTCATACCACATATTCTCATGTACTTCATGCTAGACAAAGGAATTTCCAACATTCTTAAAGCACTCATGTTTCTCTCTTGCGTTGGCTTGGCTGAAATTACTCTGTTCAATATGTTCTCGACATTTATTATTGTTCATTACTATGCCCCAATGACATCATGAACAGAGCGGATCAGAAAACTTTCCTAAATTTCTTTTGCAACATAGTAATGACATTAAATGCACACTTAAGTACGATTTATTCTTTGCAAGGTCGATATTCATATTTGTGTGATATGTGTTATATGTATATGGTTTGTAATACGCAACTACTCTTATTCTCTGATCTCAGAACTCATTTGCTACTGTGCCCAACGAGCGAGCCTAGGTTTCTTGTAACTACTGCCTTTCTTTAGTAAATAATGTGAAGTATACAATGCATTAACCTACATCTCATATTTGTATTACTCTTTATTTTAGTAACCCGCTACGAAGTGTCATTAATTTACATGTAAATCACAATAGACACTACCGCAAAAGAAAGAAATCGAACCCAAGACCACGTAAACAAGATAAAGGACAAGATTCAGGTTTCTAACGCATTATTCGCCCCTCACAGCACAGTATAGAAGTTGTATAAGCCTCTATACGTACATCCTACTGTCAGAACAGAAATTCCGACTTGCGTTTCGCATCTCTCATGCTCGCTACTTCCAACAAATCGCCAATTTCCAACCAGAACCCCTTCTCCAGCATTAATACTGCTACATGATATGAATACGTATACATGAACGTACATAATGTAAAAAAAAACGTATGATTTTCTCAAATTAATCTCTCTACGTCTGTAATTTAGTGTGCATCAAAAGGCTTTAATGTAGTTACACGAATTCTTATAATCTAACAGAAAATCGCACAAAGTAAATCTTTCCCTTTATATAAATTTGTTGGCTCTGAAAAGAGCCGTTTATGCCAATTTTATATCCAAAATAGGAGGAACCCCAACTTAACCTCCGAAACCGTACAGGGTTCTTCCTTGCCTCTTCAAGGCATACACAACATCCATAGCTGTCACTGTCTTCCTCTTGGCGTGTTCTGTGTATGTAACAGCATCTCTGATTACGTTCTCCAGGAATACTTTCAATACTCCTCGGGTCTCTTCATAAATGAGACCAGAGATACGCTTCACACGACGCCTAATAGCGGGTTTGGTGATACCCTGGATGTTGTCACGAAGAACTTTACGGTGGCGCTTGGCACCTCCTTTGCCAAGACCCTTGCCTCCTTTTCCACGTCCTGTCATTTCGATATGTTACTGCTTCGCTCACCACACACGAGAAATACAAGCCCAAGCTGAGTGTTTTCTTGACCGTTGATTATTTGTAGGAAGTAACGGGCCAAAGCCCTTGTCTTCTTTCTGTGTTGTAACTTGGCGTTGGTTTTGAAGTGGTCATAGTGATTGAAGGAACCGCAACTGTCGCAGGTTCCTTTAGTTGTCCTTCATGTTGTTAAGGCGGTTTTGGCATCTTGTACAGTCGACGGGGTGGGTCTTTGGTTCCGAGGGATGCGATGACTGGGTCTGTTGATCTTGAAGCCTTCATCCAGAATTTGGTTGATTGCTGATGGCGCAGTTCTTGAAGTAGTGGGATATCGAGGTCCTCATGAATTTGAAGTATTCGGGTGTCCATAGAATGGCCCGTGATAGCCCTGGCGGCTCTGTTTTGTACCACCTGGAGGTGGCGCAGGTGACACTGGTATGTGTGTTCCCATGCTGGATGGGCGTACATTAGGATGGGTAGGATGTACATTCGGTAAATATGTCGTTTTGTTTCTTGGGTAAGTTGAGGGCTCAACAGGATGGGTAGAAGGGATCGGAATCTTTGCGTTGCTTTCTTGGCTGTTGCCTCCAGGTGGGTTCCGAATTTCAAGTGATGGTCCAGCACTACTCCAAGGTATTTCGCCTGTTGTTGGATGGGTATGTTTCTTCCATGGAGGGTGAAGTTGTATTCCCGTGGTGTCCGGTTCCTAGTGAAGTCGACCAGTGCTGTCTTCTCCGTGTTGACTTGAATTTTCCAGTCATTGGTCCACTGTTCCAGCTGTTCGATGTGTCTGCGGAGGTACAGGTGAGCAAATCTGAAGTTATGGTGACTTGCGAAGATGGCAGTATCATCCGCAAAGGTCGCCGTCATGGTTGTTCTGGTGGTGGGAAGATCTGCCGTGTACACATTGTACAGGATCGGGGACAGACAGGATCCTTGTGGCACTCCTGCTCTGATCGTTCTTGGTTCTGTGAGGTTGCTCGCATGGGAGACTCTGAAGGTGCGGTTGGTCAGGTAGCTTTTCAGAGTTTTCACTAGGTGTCGTGGTACTCCTACTTGCAGTAGTTTGTGTAGTAGACCTGTATGCCACACTTTGTCAAACGCTTTGCCTATATCTAGGAAAAGACCGAGAGTGTGGCCTCCTTCGTTGAACTGATAAGTTATTTGTTCAGCTACTCTGACCAGTTGGTGGGTGGTGCTGTGACCAGGCCTGAACCCGAATTGGTGAGGAGGAAGGATGTTGTTTTCCTCGATGTGCTTCATCAGTTTCTGTTGTATCACTCGCTCGACCACTTTGCTTGGATGTGACAGCAGACTGATGGGTCTGTAGCTTTTGGGTTCAGTCCTGGCCGCTCCTGGTTTGAGTATTAAAATTACCCTTGCTTCTTTCCATGCGGCGGGGTAGTATCCTGTTGCTAGGATTGCATTTGTTAGTCTACATAGTAGAACTATAGCCTTCCTCGGAGCATGTTTGAGTGCCAGTGGTGGAAGCCTGTCTGGGCCAGCTGCTTTGTTTGGATTGATTGTTCTGATGATTTGCTGAATCTTCCGAGGTGTGGTTAGCTCTTGCGCTGGTAGGTGATGCTGTCCGGTTAGTTGCTGCATGCTTTGCTGTGTTGCTTCCAGGATTTCCGCTGGTACTGGGGTGTTGTTCTCCGTGAATGTTTGTTCCAGATGATCTGCGAGAAGGTTAGCTTGCTGTTTCGGTGAATAAATTAGTCCTTGCGGCCCACGCAGCGGTTGGGTTTTGGGGGGTCCAGGTGTTCTTGACAATGACTTTAGAAGTCTCCAGAAGTCTCTGGATGGGGTTTCAAGCTCCTGAAGCCTGGCGTTCCACTGGTTGAGTCGGAGGCGTTGGAGACGTTTCTTCACCCTGGTAGTCAATGAATTCCATAGGGTTTTGAATGCTGGGTGGCGTGTGGCCTGCCATTTCTTCCTGGCCCAGCGCTTTAGGTGGATAAGTGCTGTAGTCCTCAGATCTTCTGGTTTCTGCTCTTCTGGAGGGATGAGCTGGGTAGTTGATGCCAGTCTATATGCGGTTTGCATTGATGCCGTGAGTGTTGCAAGTGTGGCATCTATCTCGTCCGGTGTGTTGACTGGCAGCCTGGGGTCGATCATTTCTGCAAGATTCCTGGTGTAATCGTCCCAGTTAGTTTGACGGAGGCGTGGTACTTGATTGGCTGGAACGTGTGTACGCAGCGCTACCGTCATGGTGACTGGGACGTGGTCTGAATGAAGTGCGATGACTGAATTTGGTCCGTCCTTGATTGTAATGTTAGCCGTGAGAGCCATGTCTAACACATCTGGTTCACCTCCATTAGTCGGGAAGTGTGTAGGATCAGGGGGAGCTGTGGCCAGGAAGTCGATGTTTCTCAGTGCTTGAAACAAATCTCGTCCGCCCTGGTTGGATACCCTAGAATTCCAAGCGGGGTGCTTACAATTCAGGTCCCCGCCTACGAGAACTCGATGTCCTAGTCTTCTTAGCGCTTGCAGGTCCTGGGCTTGGATAGGTGCCAATGGCTTCTTGTACGCCGAGATGAGCTGAAGAGGGCCATCTGGTGAGTGGATGGTTACTGCTGTGGCCTCTATGGTTTGTAACGGTGGCAACTGTAGTGTGTCGTGAGCGATGTGTCTCTTCACTAAAACAGCTGTGCCTCCCTTGCGTCCTTGCCGGTCTGTTCTATACATTACGTAGTTGCGAATCTTGAAGGTGTCTGGAGGATGGAGATGTGTTTCGCTAAGTAGGGCTATGTCAATCTTTTCTCGAGTGAGAAAATCTGTCAGCTCTAGTCTTTGGTCTTTAATACCGTTCGCGTTCCAAAACGCGAGTCTCAGGTCACGGGTTATGGTTGACTTATTCCGTTCCATCATCGAGGATGCTGGCTGCAATTTCAAGGAGGGTTGTGAACTTCGTGACGGGGTCTGTAGCTGTTTTCATTTTCTGTAGTCCTGACTTCAGGGTGTTCACGAATTTTCTGATGTTAAGTCCCTGTAGCAATTCCATCACTTCCTTGATGGTCGCTGCCAGGGATGGTTCTTGACTGGAATCTTGCTGCGCTGGGGTTGGCTTGTCTTGGTTGCTTGGTGTTCCTTGTGGTTGGTCTTCCTGTCTGATTGGCTCTTTCTCTGGGGTGGTTTCACTGGTGGTCGGTATTGGTTTTGGGTTCTGGGAGGTTTTCCTTGAATGAGGTTTGGTGGACTCTTCCTGGCGTGGTCGGCTGTTCTCAGTCTTGTTGGACGTGCTTGATTTTGTTGGCTTCTGTTGGGTGTCTGCTGTCTTGGATGTGCTTTCCTGATCGTCTGCTGGCGGCTGGGGTGGGGGGAATCGTTGGTTGCCTCTCTTCTGTTTTGCCTTCTTGAGGTAGTCACAGCCCTGGTAATTTGCAGGGTGGGCTCCCTGGCAGTTAGCACACTTGGCTGGTGTTTCCCTTGATGTTTTGGGGCACTCTCTGTTGTGATGGGGTCCTGCACATTTGACACAGCGTGGAGTGGCATTGCAGGTCAGCTGGGAATGACCTGTCCTTTGGCACCTGAAACACTGCAACATGTCTGTGCCTTTGTACGGTTCTATCTCTACTCTGAAGTGGAGTAGAAAGCGAACTTTATATATGTCGGAGTTGGTGGCTGTTTTTGGGAGAGAGACCAAGAACAGCGGAAAGAGTGGTCTGACTCCCTTCTCGTCTGGACGGCCTCTGAGTTGGGAGACTGCAGCAGGTGTGTATCCCAGTGTTTCTAAGGCTTTATGTATGTCGTCAGGTGATGTGTCAAGTGGCAGCTTCCTGATTACCACTTTGAGAGGTCTGTTTGATTTTGGTAACTCCGTGGAGTACGAAGCATTCGTCTGGAGGCAGTAGGCGTCGATTTTCTGGAAGTCCTGCATATTGGCGCAGTGTATTTTTATAAAATCTTTGTTGTGAAAAGCCTCTGGGGGTTCTGTACATGTGGCAGCCAAGGTCTGGACGTATGTACTTCTGTTCTTGATGCCGTATATGTATATTGGCGGTATCTTCTTCGTTGCGAGATTCGGGAGGGGGATTTCCTTGGGGCTTTCTCCCGTTTCTTGGATGATGTCCATCTTCTCGATTTTTTCTGAGATTGCTGTTTCGTCGTCCTCTTCCTCCTCGGCTGCTGCTTCTCTGTCAAGTTTTTGCTGTCGAAGAACCGAGTACTGGTTTCTGAATTGCACTACAGAAGCGATGGTTGCACACAATGACGTTTTTGGTCTGAACGTCTTCTTGGGGGTGATATATCCTGATGTGTCGTCATTTGACGTTCTTGACGGACCTGCTTTCGCGCTGTCAGTTTCAGCTTCTCTAGTCTTGTTTGCTTGTTCCACTTGGGGTGGGGTTGGGAGGGGGGGGAAGACCTCCTGACTCGTTGTCTTCGGTGCTGGCTGGTTGTCCTTCGTGGGTTTGTGGGTGGGTAGAGGCTCCATTGGCTCTGGGATAATTCGGGGGGAGGGTGGCACTACTCGTTTCTTTGGCACAGGCCCAATGGGCGTGTACTTCAAGGCTTTATACTTTTTCAAAATGTTCTTACTGTCCTGGATGGGTTTTCGCGTACGTTTAGCCTGTAAAGGCATTTCGATTTCTTTTTGTGGCTCTCGAAAGGGCCAGTCGTAGACACTAGTTCCTCAATGTTTCACTAGTATTTGAGCGGGGTGCACTTGTGGTCCTTGTAAGGGCCGAACACTAATATTACACTAATGTTCACAGGGTGGCTCTAGTGTAAGCCGGAGATAATGGCTTGTATTGGTGTGGGGAGTTCACTCTGTGGCTCTTGAAAGGGCCAGAGCACCAACTGCAATGTAAAATGTTCACACTGTAACTCTAGTAAGAGCTGGGATCAATATATTATATTGGTGTGAGAGTTCACGTATGTGGCTCTTGTAAGGGCCGGAGTTTATAGTATTGTACTAACACTATGGCTCTTTTTCAGTTCTGGCATTTCACTGTTTAGCTGGTAAGGTTTTATTATTATTGTTAACTGGCTGGTAGTTTCCCGTATAAGCTGTTGCCAGGAGCTTTTTAGGCTTGCTCCTGGCTGGCCTATTTTTCTTTTTGCCTTTTCCTTCACTTTTATTATGGTGGGGAACTAATTTTCATTTTTAGGCACTCTGAACGCATCGAGTGCTTCCAGAGCACTGGGACGAGGGCTATGATGAGTCTGATATTTATATGAAATGCTCGGGAAAAGCGGCTCCCTGATTGGCTCCCTTGCTTGCGTCTCCCCGACCAATCAGAAGAGCGCTCTCGAGTTGTGCCGTCTCGGGGCCACGCAAGTTTCTGAACAAAACTGATCGTCAGCTTCAATATGGCGCCTTTGGTGCTAGCTGTGCTTTGTTGCTAACTACTCCTAGCTACTGCTAACTATCACATGCAACATGCACACAGCACTAGCACAGACACTTCCTATTGTTCACTGCACTTAAAATGTTCACAACACTACAGTTAATGTTTATTTCTATATGCGGATAGTTTCTGAAGGGAAAAAGTCTTTATTTCCTCGCAAAAAACACGTAAATTGTCGGAGCACAAACACACGCGTGTCGCGCACTTCGTCTTCTCAGCCCAAGACTCGTGGTTTTGTTCCTTCGATCATGCAGGGAAAGCACGGAGGAAAAACACAAAACGTGTCTAAGCCAATGAGAACTGTCCTTTTCGACTGACTTTATCCAATGAGAAATAGCTTGATTTAACGGTTTTGCTCTTTATATAACTTGACTTCATTCAGCGCGCAATTATTTGAAACAAGTCGTGACAGTTGCAATGGCACGTACCAAGCAGACAGCTAGGAAATCTACTGGAGGCAAAGCTCCTCGAAAGCAGCTTGCCACCAAAGCTGCAAGAAAGAGTGCTCCAGCTACCGGTGGAGTGAAAAAGCCCCATCGTTACAGGCCTGGTACTGTGGCTCTCCGAGAAATTCGTCGTTACCAGAAGAGCACTGAATTGCTCATCCGCAAGCTGCCCTTCCAACGACTCGTCCGAGAAATTGCACAAGATTTCAAGACAGATCTTCGCTTCCAAAGCTCAGCTGTCATGGCTTTACAGGAGGCAAGTGAAGCTTACCTTGTAGGGCTTTTCGAAGACACCAACTTGTGTGCTATTCACGCAAAGAGAGTCACAATCATGCCTAAGGACATTCAGCTTGCTCGCCGCATCCGTGGGGAACGTGCTTAAGTTTGAAGTTCTGGCACTGAGTTCAAAAACGGTCCTTTTTAGGACCAATACACTACTTAGAGATGCTGTTATCCTAACAAGGATCTTGTCCATACTTGTTATCTTTTTTTTTTAAATTCTCACGCCGTATGTTGCATAGTTAATACATCTACCTTCGTTTTCCTGTCGTTTCGTATATCATCCTATCTTTCAAGTATATTCTTTAGTTTTCCCCTATGTTTACCGATTGATTATCTTCGTTTTATGTGGTCAAGGGTTCGATTTTGCCATATGTTGCATAACTTAACTTCGATTCAACCACTGTTTGCCCTTCTCAACGTTATTAATCTGATAGAACTCGCAGGCGAAATATGTACTTCTTCCAAGGTAGCAAAAGTAATATTATTTTGTCAGAGGTCGCTGCTGTTGAATGCAAACGTTAAACTAAACTTTCTTTAAGTGTCTGTTTGTACTTAACATCAGTTCAATTGTACACCTACATTTCTGCTGGTGTTACTATTTTTCTTTATAGCAATATTACGAATTATAAGACGGTATCCGTGGTTATTAGCGTGTTCCCTTTTCCTAACACTTTCTCATTACACCAGTATTTCCATCATTCATTAGGCGTAATCACCCGTCTCCTTTATCATAAAAATCATAATAGTACGACGTTAAATTGAAACATAGTCTACTTCACTTTCACGAGTTGTAATAAGTTCGAACATTTCTTTCACCCCAGCCTTGAAAAGAGTTGATTTTAGTTTAGTGTCCCTTTCAGCAGCAAGGCTGTTTCAAACGTGGACCTACTTATTAACGTGCAATGCGAAACATTTGAGCTCCCACCGAGAATCGAACCCAGTCAGCCTGCAAAAGTTTTTCTAACAAATGCATTAAGTGCGTTTTCTGTACTGTTTCGCTACTTGAAGATAGGAACAAGGAAAAAGTAAGTGATCACAAATTGACATTACGTAATGTGTTCCCCATTTTTTTTCGAGTACACCATTCTTGACACCCGTGAAAGCTTTCTTTCCCCACCCTCAATTCCCCTCTGTTATAAAGCACTTACATCAAGAAGTGCTTCGGTTAAAAAGAAAACTCAAAGTCCCTTGCGTGTATACTATACATTGCTATGAATGAACATGTGATAATGATAGGAAAAGCACAATTTTACTCTTCTCAAAGTATTTGATGGCTCTAAAAAGAGCCGTTTTAAAATGTCAGATGATTTACTGACACATTTACTTCTTCTTTGGTGCAGCCTTCTTAGCACTTTTCGGTTTTGCTGTAGCCTTCTTTGGCTTCGGGGCCTTTGGCTTCTTGGGAGTTTTTGCCTTCTTCACTTTAGATGGTGATTTCTTAGGTTTGGGAGCAGCAGCCTTTTTCTTTTCACCAGTCTTCTTGGGACGTTTAGCTGCTGGCTTTTTCGCAGGCTTCTTCTCCTTTGATGCTGATCGTTTCGCCTTGGTTGAAGATCCACCTTCAGGCTTCTCCTTCAGCGATGAAGCACTAAGCTTAAACGATCCAGATGCACCTTTTCCCTTGGTCTGAACCAAAGACCCAGAAGCAACTGCACTTCTCAAGTATTTCTTGATAAATGGAGCAAGCTTCTCGGCATCCACTTTGTAGTTCTGAGAGATGTATTTCTTAATAGCTTGCAGTGAACTTCCTCCCCTTTCCTTCAAATTCTTGATGGCGTTGTTCACCATTTCTGATGTTCTTGGATGAGAAGGTGTTGTTTTTGGTTTCTTAGGCTTTGCAGACTTCTTAGGAGAAGCCTGTGCCGGGGCTGCAGGTGCTGATGCCGTATCTGCCATTGCTTTCTGCAATAAACTCAACGATACTGAAGAATGAAATTTTCGCTAGCAGGCAGCGTTGAGTTTGGTTACGGAGCGCGGACCGGATAGAAAGCACTTGCTGAGGCGGGCTGAGGTAAACAGAAGTTCGTAGTTGCCACAACGATAAGTGTGTTTCCTTCTATTTTGATAAACGATTTTTTTCAGGTATTCAATGAATGCACCAGATCCTATTCTTCCTTACTGGCTAGAAGAAACTTTATTCCACATAACTCAAAAGGCATTTGTTTTTATTCGCTTTTCTATTTTATGTTTCAGTCATTGCTAAGTCGGTCACACTACTTTTTCACCCTCCTTGTGCTTATAATTTTCATAATTTAACATGGAAATACTTATCAATAAATAATTATATTACCATGGTAATTAACTTCAATCCTTCCTGTGATTATACGCAAAGTACCATCTTCGTACTGCTTACTATAGTTCAATGAAGGGAATCTATAAAGTAACGCGTGTCGCACACATCTGCCTTGCAAACTCCCTGGCCTACTTCCAATGTATAGACTTTTATTTCAAATCCTGATTTAATTTCATAATTTTCTGTAGATTTTAACATTTTATTACCCAGCTTCTTAATACGAATGACAATCAAGCCTAAATATTTATTCCCTTTAACTTTATTTTTCTTTTTTATTTTGTGCCTTGTTTCATATTTGTTCTTACGTTAGCAATTAACGCACTTACCGTAGTTATGTATGAACAGGTTGTTTCTATATTTATTTTATTCCAAATAAATTAAATATATATACGGATTATTTTATGGTAGTTGATATTTTCTGTTGTTTCCTACGTGAATTGAGGAAACGCACGGACTTTCGCCTAATTCTTGTGCTACTTTCATATGTCTGTATCTGTCGAATGCTGTCGATCTGTCGAAATGTGTATTACTATCTGTCGATTCATCGAGTGAACTGAATTCGTTAACCATTTCACCAGGCGCGCATGCATTTTTTTTTCTTCTAAGGGATCCAAGCTTCGGGGGGCAAGGTTCCAATACTACAAGCCACTATGTCTATATACTATTATTCTGCATTCGAAAACACGATAAATATTCCACTTACTTTTTCACAAAAACATGATACAGACAGAGTACAGATGAAGTGTAAGATCAGATTTATATTGATGATACATCAATATTTTCCCTGTTAATAACTACATTTAATGAGAAAGTCTGCAAATGTATGTTCACTTAGGAACTTTTGCGAGGAGTCCGCACCCGGTGGACACCCCGTGAGTACGCCTCTGCACTTGACTATACTTCGAATTATACTGCAAACAGTTGTATTTTAGTTTCCCCGTTTAGTTCATCGATATCATTAACACAAAGAAAATAGATGTTATAGATGCGTATTCTCAGTTCTCGCTTTATATCCGGACGTCTGCAAAAATCTACTCCTTTTCTTTCTTTCACGCATCCACCAAACTAACAATGATTTGTATTATAATATTTGCGCATAAAATGTATATCTCATACCTTCCATGTTCTCAAGTATTCATAGACAAAAACGGTTATTTTCTGCGAACAAATTGTCCAAACACAGTGCAAATGTCATCTATAGATTGTCCTGGTTCCGTCTGCGTGTACATAACAATGCGTCATAATCATACATTGCACATTAAGGATATCAATTAATCTTCCCAAATTCCTAGATATGCCTGGCAAAAGTTCCGCGTGTTGTAAGGATATTACATTTGTACTACCGACAAGGTGGTATCTTCCAACATTGAAGTTCAATAAACCCCAAATGTGTCGGATATAGTATTTGATTTCTTGTCTCATTGTTTGCGTCAGAGATGTCTTCTCAAGTTAGGATTTACGATACATACAGGATGAGTTGTATATATTGTTGCTGCCAGCTCTATATTAATCCCATATTTGTAAACGAATAAAAACAGTATTCTAATTATAACAATGTGCTCACAATTAATTTTATTCTTAATTGTTATACGTATTGTTGATTAAAAATGAAAATGTTGCTAAGTGAATTTTATTAATATTTTCTGTTGCGTGATATAGGAAGTGAGTGAAATATTGGAGGAATATAGTGTGCGTAGCAGATGATGTGCAGTGGCTTTGGATCGCCTGTGATAAGGTAAGGCATTTGCTATTTTAATTAACGCATTTTATATACTGTAATCCTAATTATTTTTATGTGAATGTGCTTACTACTTGTGTATTCAGTGGGACCGATGTTTTAATATGTATGGTCAAGCAGTGTCGAGCCTGGTCAGTGTGTGGATAGGTGACCATTTTTTGTAAATCGATAACATTTAACTTTGTAAACACGGATGAAGTAGAAGTATATTTATTTTATTTTTTACCTCAAATATGTAGGACACTTCTCCTTTGTACATCAATTATTATTATTAGTTCAACTTGTTTACAAGTTAAATGAAAAGAATAGTCGTTATCGTGTGATGATTGTGCTCATTAGGCTAAAGAAGACTCGTGATAAGAAAGAAAAGAAGAACGGTGCTCAAGTTTCGTCACAGCATATTCTCAAAAATTTACAGGCAAAATTCAGTGTTCTGCATGAAAAGGCATATTTGTACGAAAAAAAAAAAAATTCTGCAGACGACAGAATTAAATAAAGTAATACACATGTATTTTAGAGTTACTGGTGTAAAATCATTACAAGTGCTTTGCCAGGTGGCCAATAAAAAGCACGAATACTATTTAAGGGAGCCAAAACAGGAGAAAGCTGGGGGCCTGAGCGATAGCAAGAATGTGCGTCCAAAGTGAACAGGAGCGAAGGCGACGCGGGTATACGTATAAGCAAGGGTAGTGGAAACCAGTTAGTTTTCGAGTTTCAATAGCACTTGTCATGCATCCATACTAGTAGCGCCCCGCTTGTAAACATTAAGTACACTATGCAAGAATACACCGCCGGTGGAAAATAGTACCTAATACAGTTATCTTTCATATATACTGACTTATTTTACAGTAGTAACCCAACACTAGTAAACGTAAAATAAAAGTGTATAACTTTATATTTAATTCTATCGCCTGGCTTAGTTTTTCACCTGTAAGATGTACTTATTTAGAGCAAGTTTCTTAACTAGCAAATTAAACCGAGAACCACAGCAACCATATATATATTCTTATGATGTACTTTTCTTTGAGTGGTGTTCTCTGTCTATTGAATAACATTTTCTCAGTTTAATGCTAGCAAAAAACAAAACAAAATCAAAGTGTTTCTATATAAATTTAGTTCACCGTGTTGTAATATCACATGGAATTGAAAAACGAATAGTCGAACCTCTGCTATCTCGATCAAACTTCTCAGGATGATATACTGACTTACCGCAGAAGTTCGACTGAATACGTTTCTCAGTTCCATGGGAGAACCTGGAGAAGCAAAAGCCTGCGCAACGGAAAATACTAAATAAACTTGTAGAGCAGGTCAAGATGTATCATCATGCCAAGTTTCATTCAGATCAGAGAAGTTTGGCTGCAGCCATTTTCATTACAAAGCACAAAATGGATGGTCCCTAACCTCGAGAATCTTCACAATTGTCGACGAGTTGAACTGCACTCATCTGATCAAAATCAAACTTAAAATGACAGTTCACTTTCAACTGTTAAATAATATGATATGCAGGCTTCTGCTTTCCTAGTTACAGTCTATCCACTGTGGTATGCATATTAGTACAAATGTGAGAGTGCATATTTATTAAAGATTTGCTTCAAAAAGCGATGAAAGACATAGGCATTGCCGCGGGCGGTGATAACAAGATGCCGGAAAACGAACAAGCAGAAAGAATATGGGCTGAAGAAGTGTAAACGACGACGCGGCGGCCCGTAAAGGTGTTGCCGTCCTATTAAATGAATAATATCAAAAGAAAGAAAAAAAAAGTAAAAAATTTCGCGCTCGTAATCAAGACAGAAAGCAACTAAAGGAAATCTTTGTTTTACGTCCCACGTTATGCCGCTTAGGCTAAAAGAGGCGCTGATTATGAGAAATGATTGAAATGGTGGTGGAATGAAGAAAGTGGGAGGAAACGGGAGAACCCCGCGGTAACCCACCGCACATAGTTTTTGTCCACCATAAAGTTAACTTGGCGGGGGCTCAAGACAGAAAGACGGTTGGAAAAACAAATAAACGATGTTGCATCCCGTAAAAATGTTCGCGACCTATGAAATCAATATTTTTTCTTAAAGAAAAAAAAGAATTAAAAAGAGAAAAAAAGGTCAAAATTTCGCGCTCGCTTCGCTCGCGATCAGCAGAGAAAAGAGGACGTGACGCACCCCTAAAAGTGTTGGCGACCGATTGAATAAATATTGTGGGTAAAAAAAAAAAAAAAAAAAAAAAAAAAGTCAAAAATTTCGCGCTCGCTTCGCTCGCGATCAGCACAGAAAGAAGGACGTGACGCGCCCCTAAAGGTGTTGGCAACCGATTCAATACATATTGTCGGTAAAAAAAAAAAAAAAAAAAAAAAAAAAAAAAAAAAAAAAACGCTCGCTTCGCTCGCGATCGACATGAAAAAGGCAACGACGTGACGCCCCGTAAAATTGTCGGCGACCTATTCAATCAATATATTCGGTTGAAAAACAAAGTCAAAAGTTTCCCAATCGCTTCCCTCCCGATCGACATAAAAAAAAAGGCAACCCCTTCACCTCTCCTTATGCATTCATCAGTAAACATACAACCATAGATCACAATACCACTCACATCACCTATCAGTTCTCCACGTCCATCAAGATCCAATCATCGCCCTGGCCCTTTATGATGATACACAACATTACATGTTATTGTGTGCATTGCCCCGCGTTACAATACATGACCAAAAAAAAGAGAAAAAGAGCTGCACTGCCTTCAGTGTAGACATGTTCGTATTCGTAGAAAATGATTTTAGGTACACGATAGTACAGTAATCTATCTTCACATGCTTCAGATGTGAACGATACCTACACATGAAGAGGGCTCCCGAGGTTTCCTTTTCCAATAGGATGGAGCTCCACCACACTTGCAGAATGACGAGAAGTTATGTTAATAAATATATCCCAGAGTGTTTCGTAACTCGCCCTTGGTCCTAATGATGAAGCGTTCTTCAGATGGCCCCGATGTCTCCACACATGATACTATGCGACTTCTTTTCACGAGGCTCTCAAAGATCACGTTTGTGTCCTAACATTCTCTGCAGATATGACACAGCTGCGATAGCGGATCACAGAAGCCTTTCCTCTCCTTACAAGAGACGTGTTCATTCGAGTATGTGAGTAATTCGACTATCGATTAAATATCTCCCGTGTCACGATAGTAGTCACTTTCAATTCTTCTAACGAAGGTAAGAAAAAATGCTATACAAACTTCCTTTCGGTATATAAAGGATTAGGGGCCCAGAGAATATTTTCTTTCAAGAGGATACATTCTTTTTCGAACACCCTGTATATAGATCCTCTAATTATAACTGCAAACAAAATGTTGATTTTGCAATTGCTTCCATGAGAGAATATTCTGTGCACTTTCTTTCTGAAGGGCCGGGCCTAAACGTTTTCCTTAATCATTAAATTTAGTAGTTATCTACAATTACATAGTTTTCCATTGTTCTCAAAATAAAGATTTTTCTCTATGAATTGTTGAATGTTGCTAGGGATATTGAAGTAATTCTTTTTAGTGTTTTTTTCTTTACAATAATGTACTGAACGCCTGCATTAAGGAAGTTCGTGTGTCCATCTTGCAAAATGTTTCGTCTTTTTTCATGCCCACTAAGGTAAATATTCATTTTGCTCTTTTCTCTGTATGCAAACCACATTTCTTAAAGGCAACATTTTCATACAAATGTAGTACTAAAAACTTCTAATTGGCAACATCTGGGCTGCGAAGAGGAAAAAGAAAGAAATCTCGTACGTATTCGCGCGCAATTCGGAATTAGCCAATGAAAAGCACAAAAGCGGCCACCATCTCTCTCTCTTTCTTATTAACGGTTTTGTACTTTCTGCAGTTCTATCAGTGCTGCTAACCTCTTACTATATCATTGAATATGTATGTTTAGATATATATATATATATATATATATATATATATATATATATATTTTTTTTTTACAAAAAATCATACTACTACGGAATAATATTAAATGCCTTTAAACCCTCATTTCTGTTTGCACTTTCTGTTACACTACCTTCCCCGAACTTCTTTCAAGTTATTAAGTGCAGAACGGGGAGTTATACATATTTACTTGCGCTTTGACAATATCTGCACATTGTGTAATAATAGGAGACGTATAAAATAAAACTATATACTAATACGTATATATATATATATATATATATATATATATATATATATATATACAGTACACATTCCACTATCCGAGGCTTTCCTTTTCTTTTCTTGCTGACGATAAATTACGCTTTTAGAAATGTTGTCTGAAAACAATAAGAATATGTGCAAAAAATACAATCAGAGGTAGAGGTCTTTAACAGGAAATAAGCAAGGGAGTTGAAAAATTTTTTATGCATGTAAAAAATATAGACATGAACCAACTTGTGAAATAAAAAGACCAGAAAACTACTCTTTCTAAATTATGTGTAAACTTTTTACCGAAAACGAAAGTTGCACGAAAGACTTTTTGTCCGTTTTTTGGCCTCCGGTGCTTGGGGTCCCTGATTCAATCCCAGCTCGTGCCGTGTGAACTTTGTCGTGCATAAAGACCGTGCTCATGGGTTTTCTCGGGTTTCTCCCGTTTCCTCCCACTTTCTTCATTCAGTACTCATCATCACCGTCTCCTTTAGCGTAACCGGTATAAGTATGCGACGTAAATCTAAATATTTCATTTCATTTCCCTTTTCTGCTCATACTGCTGATTATGCGCGATTATGCCAACATCCAACTCCGCGGATAATCGTGCGATTACTGTATATACAACTAATACAGATACAACTAATTATATTATCAGTTACAGTATCGGTTTTTATTTACTAATTTGCCTCACTTTATTTGCATCCCTGCAGTAAATAATTCTTATCGATAATAGTTAAAATGTATATTACATTTTAGTGCTTCACGACTGAATGATCATCTGCCTTACGTTATCTCGCAGCTGAAGAGAATGCTACACTGAAAACTACCTTGCGTTATAAAGGGTAAGTGAAACATATCTTAAAAATATCTTTCATACATTTCATTGTGTACATTAAAGAATGTAAGTTTGCCTTTTTCCTGTAATCAATACTTAATAAAGGATTTATTTTTATTTATTTATATACAATTTCATACGTGGTTCGTGATAGTAAACTCGATAGGACACAGTGGCACTATGAACATCCGAATCACTCATCATTCGAACATTCAAATATTTATTCGAATATTAGTATATTCCAAGTAATGTTAACGACGTTAATATGCTTGCCTTTATAGTTAATAATGTCAATTCTTACTTAAAACATACTTCCTTAACAGGACATTGAAGAAAAGGTAGTTGCCAACGGCCATACCATGCTGAATATACCGGTTCTCGTCCGATCACCGAAGTCAAGCAGCATCGGGCCTGGTCAGTACTTGGATGGGTGACCGCCTGGGAACACCAGGTGCTGTTGGTATACTTTTTCTAATTTTGTTTTTCACAAAGACGAATATTCTCACATCGTTCACCACGATAATTTCGTAATCATGCATTACTTAAAACAATTAGCAACGCTTTCCACGCGCTGGTCTTTTTGAGTATTCACCGACAAACCTACGTAGCTACAATAACTCACTCGAAGCCATATGCATTCGCCAACGGCCATACCATGCTGAATATACCGGTTCTCGTCCGATCACCGAAGTCAAGCAGCATCGGGCCTGGTCAGTACTTGGATGGGTGACCGCCTGGGAACACCAGGTGCTGTTGGCATCTCTTTTTCAAATTTCATTATCCTTCAAGTACGAAAATACTAGAAACATTAATTTTATAGTACTTTCAAGAGATAATTTATCAACATTATTTCATAGCGATTAATCGATATTCTAAGCGTTATACCCACTATTTCTTACACTAACAGCCTGTTTATTTGCACGGCACATTAAAATAACCTGATTTCCGATCCGTGTGCACCTACTACTATACTTAACACGGAATGTATTACCACTTTTTAAAAGTAAATTATTATGACTAAGTGTAGATCTCCGGCGAGTAAATGCCTTTCGTATACAAGCACGACACATCTCCGCTATGTGCTTTACTTTTTTACTAACAGCATATAGAAATTGGATTTCAACGTGTTTCTACATAACAGAATGAAGCAAATTTCGTGATTTAACTCTTTCGAATAATGTGTTGGTCCTGACAAGGACCGTTTGAAATGAAAAATCTTGAAGAAGATTTTTACTTAGAGCTTGTGTACTTGGTAACAGCCTTCGTACCCTCACTTACAGCGTGCTTGGCAAGTTCACCAGGCAAAAGAAGGCGCACAGCTGTTTGGATTTCCCGGCTGGTGATAGTTGACCGCTTATTGTAATGGGCCAAACGAGAAGCTTCAGCAGCAATACGCTCGAAGATGTCATTAACAAAGCTGTTCATGATACTCATAGCTTTGCTAGATATGCCAGTGTCAGGATGCACTTGCTTCAAAACTTTGTAGATGTAAATGGCATAGCTCTCCTTCCTCCTCCTCTTCTTCTTCTTATCTCCCTTGGAGATATTCTTTTGGGCTTTACCAGCCTTCTTTGCAGCCTTTCCGCTAGTTTTTGGTGGCATGATGACTCACTCGTTCAGCAAAATTAGATGTGTCCGCCGATTTATCGACTTCATTTAAATTACAGTACGTGTTTCAATTCGCGCCAACTGCCTTGCTTTTCATTTGATGCACTCGGGTGCACGCTTGAAGTAGTAACAAAACTGACTTGATTCATGGGAGGCCGCAATTTTTCCTCTCATCTTATTACGAAAGAATATTGAACAATGTCTGGTCGCGGCAAAGGTGGAAAAGTCAAGGGAAAGAGCAAGTCCCGCTCCAGCAGGGCTGGCCTTCAATTCCCAGTAGGCAGAATCCATCGTCTTTTGCGAAAGGGTAACTATGCCGAACGAGTTGGTGCTGGCGCTCCCGTGTATTTGGCTGCAGTCATGGAATACCTGGCAGCTGAAGTTCTTGAGTTGGCAGGCAACGCTGCTCGTGACAACAAGAAGACTAGGATTATTCCACGTCATCTGCAGTTAGCTATCCGTAACGACGAGGAATTAAACAAGTTGTTGTCTGGAGTTACAATCGCTCAGGGTGGTGTTTTGCCCAACATTCAAGCTGTACTTCTGCCCAAGAAAACTGAGAAGAAGGCATAAATGTAAGACCTATATCTCATACAAATCGGCCCTTATGAGGGCCACAAACCCCTTTATAGAGGAGATTTACGATTGAAATGAATTGTTTTCGATATACAGACTCATCAAAAGTGTCTGAGATAGTTGCTTAGTTTCATTCGAAATTCTCGCTGCTATTCGATTAATTAGTATATGTGTAGTCGTCGATCGTAATTGAAGCCCATAGGAAGTCACACTAACTTTAGAATACTCCAAACAGCGATGTGCTTAGTTCCCACTACATTATTAATTATAAGATCATTACCTTTTGTATTGTCGCTAGCTACATTTTTTTGATATTTGCGTACATCGGGCTCATATTACCCAGAGGACAGGACAGTCGAGCCCAGATTCTCAGCAATGGAAGAAAACCTCATACCACATATTCTCATGTACTTCATGCTAGACAAAGGAATTTCCAACATTCTTAAAGCACTCATGTTTCTCTCTTGCGTTGGCTTGGCTGAAATTACTCTGTTCAATATGTTCTCGACATTTATTATTGTTCATTACTATGCCCCAATGACATCATGAACAGAGCGGATCAGAAAACTTTCCTAAATTTCTTTTGCAACATAGTAATGACATTAAATGCACACTTAAGTACGATTTATTCTTTGCAAGGTCGATATTCATATTTGTGTGATATGTGTTATATGTATATGGTTTGTAATACGCAACTACTCTTATTCTCTGATCTCAGAACTCATTTGCTACTGTGCCCAACGAGCGAGCCTAGGTTTCTTGTAACTACTGCCTTTCTTTAGTAAATAATGTGAAGTATACAATGCATTAACCTACATCTCATATTTGTATTACTCTTTATTTTAGTAACCCGCTACGAAGTGTCATTAATTTACATGTAAATCACAATAGACACTACCGCAAAAGAAAGAAATCGAACCCAAGACCACGTAAACAAGATAAAGGACAAGATTCAGGTTTCTAACGCATTATTCGCCCCTCACAGCACAGTATAGAAGTTGTATAAGCCTCTATACGTACATCCTACTGTCAGAACAGAAATTCCGACTTGCGTTTCGCATCTCTCATGCTCGCTACTTCCAACAAATCGCCAATTTCCAACCAGAACCCCTTCTCCAGCATTAATACTGCTACATGATATGAATACGTATACATGAACGTACATAATGTAAAAAAAAACGTATGATTTTCTCAAATTAATCTCTCTACGTCTGTAATTTAGTGTGCATCAAAAGGCTTTAATGTAGTTACACGAATTCTTATAATCTAACAGAAAATCGCACAAAGTAAATCTTTCCCTTTATATAAATTTGTTGGCTCTGAAAAGAGCCGTTTATGCCAATTTTATATCCAAAATAGGAGGAACCCCAACTTAACCTCCGAAACCGTACAGGGTTCTTCCTTGCCTCTTCAAGGCATACACAACATCCATAGCTGTCACTGTCTTCCTCTTGGCGTGTTCTGTGTATGTAACAGCATCTCTGATTACGTTCTCCAGGAATACTTTCAATACTCCTCGGGTCTCTTCATAAATGAGACCAGAGATACGCTTCACACCACCACGGCGAGCAAGACGCCTAATAGCGGGTTTGGTGATACCCTGGATGTTGTCACGAAGAACTTTACGGTGGCGCTTGGCACCTCCTTTGCCAAGACCCTTGCCTCCTTTTCCACGTCCTGTCATTTCGATATGTTACTGCTTCGCTCACCACACACGAGAAATACAAGCCCAAGCAGCCCAAGACTCGTGGTTTTGTTCCTTCGATCATGCAGGGAAAGCACGGAGGAAAAACACAAAACGTGTCTAAGCCAATGAGAACTGTCCTTTTCGACTGACTTTATCCAATGAGAAATAGCTTGATTTAACGGTTTTGCTCTTTATATAACTTGACTTCATTCAGCGCGCAATTATTTGAAACAAGTCGTGACAGTTGCAATGGCACGTACCAAGCAGACAGCTAGGAAATCTACTGGAGGCAAAGCTCCTCGAAAGCAGCTTGCCACCAAAGCTGCAAGAAAGAGTGCTCCAGCTACCGGTGGAGTGAAAAAGCCCCATCGTTACAGGCCTGGTACTGTGGCTCTCCGAGAAATTCGTCGTTACCAGAAGAGCACTGAATTGCTCATCCGCAAGCTGCCCTTCCAACGACTCGTCCGAGAAATTGCACAAGATTTCAAGACAGATCTTCGCTTCCAAAGCTCAGCTGTCATGGCTTTACAGGAGGCAAGTGAAGCTTACCTTGTAGGGCTTTTCGAAGACACCAACTTGTGTGCTATTCACGCAAAGAGAGTCACAATCATGCCTAAGGACATTCAGCTTGCTCGCCGCATCCGTGGGGAACGTGCTTAAGTTTGAAGTTCTGGCACTGAGTTCAAAAACGGTCCTTTTTAGGACCAATACACTACTTAGAGATGCTGTTATCCTAACAAGGATCTTGTCCATACTTGTTATCTTTTTTTTTTAAATTCTCACGCCGTATGTTGCATAGTTAATACATCTACCTTCGTTTTCCTGTCGTTTCGTATATCATCCTATCTTTCAAGTATATTCTTTAGTTTTCCCCTATGTTTACCGATTGATTATCTTCGTTTTATGTGGTCAAGGGTTCGATTTTGCCATATGTTGCATAACTTAACTTCGATTCAACCACTGTTTGCCCTTCTCAACGTTATTAATCTGATAGAACTCGCAGGCGAAATATGTACTTCTTCCAAGGTAGCAAAAGTAATATTATTTTGTCAGAGGTCGCTGCTGTTGAATGCAAACGTTAAACTAAACTTTCTTTAAGTGTCTGTTTGTACTTAACATCAGTTCAATTGTACACCTACATTTCTGCTGGTGTTACTATTTTTCTTTATAGCAATATTACGAATTATAAGACGGTATCCGTGGTTATTAGCGTGTTCCCTTTTCCTAACACTTTCTCATTACACCAGTATTTCCATCATTCATTAGGCGTAATCACCTCTCCTTTATCATAAAAATCATAATAGTACGACGTTAAATTGAAACATAGTCTACTTCACTTTCACGAGTTGTAATAAGTTCGAACATTTCTTTCACCCCAGCCTTGAAAAGAGTTGATTTTAGTTTAGTGTCCCTTTCAGCAGCAAGGCTGTTTCAAACGTGGACCTACTTATTAACGTGCAATGCGAAACATTTGAGCTCCCACCGAGAATCGAACCCAGTCAGCCTGCAAAAGTTTTTCTAACAAATGCATTAAGTGCGTTTTCTGTACTGTTTCGCTACTTGAAGATAGGAACAAGGAAAAAGTAAGTGATCACAAATTGACATTACGTAATGTGTTCCCCATTTTTTTTCGAGTACACCATTCTTGACACCCGTGAAAGCTTTCTTTCCCCACCCTCAATTCCCCTCTGTTATAAAGCACTTACATCAAGAAGTGCTTCGGTTAAAAAGAAAACTCAAAGTCCCTTGCGTGTATACTATACATTGCTATGAATGAACATGTGATAATGATAGGAAAAGCACAATTTTACTCTTCTCAAAGTATTTGATGGCTCTAAAAAGAGCCGTTTTAAAATGTCAGATGATTTACTGACACATTTACTTCTTCTTTGGTGCAGCCTTCTTAGCACTTTTCGGTTTTGCTGTAGCCTTCTTTGGCTTCGGGGCCTTTGGCTTCTTGGGAGTTTTTGCCTTCTTCACTTTAGATGGTGATTTCTTAGGTTTGGGAGCAGCAGCCTTTTTCTTTTCACCAGTCTTCTTGGGACGTTTAGCTGCTGGCTTTTTCGCAGGCTTCTTCTCCTTTGATGCTGATCGTTTCGCCTTGGTTGAAGATCCACCTTCAGGCTTCTCCTTCAGCGATGAAGCACTAAGCTTAAACGATCCAGATGCACCTTTTCCCTTGGTCTGAACCAAAGACCCAGAAGCAACTGCACTTCTCAAGTATTTCTTGATAAATGGAGCAAGCTTCTCGGCATCCACTTTGTAGTTCTGAGAGATGTATTTCTTAATAGCTTGCAGTGAACTTCCTCCCCTTTCCTTCAAATTCTTGATGGCGTTGTTCACCATTTCTGATGTTCTTGGATGAGAAGGTGTTGTTTTTGGTTTCTTAGGCTTTGCAGACTTCTTAGGAGAAGCCTGTGCCGGGGCTGCAGGTGCTGATGCCGTATCTGCCATTGCTTTCTGCAATAAACTCAACGATACTGAAGAATGAAATTTTCGCTACTTCTTCTTCTTCTTCTTCTTCTTCTTCTTTTGGCTGGATTACTCCATGTTTGAAGTTTCGGGCCTGGGCCCTTGCCTTCATGCCTGTGTTGTGATTGGTGTTGTTACTTACTGTTTTTCAATTTGTGCTGAAGGGACCGCAACTGTCGCGCATCCCTGGCTGGAGTTCGTTGTTTTCAATCGGGCGGTCTTGGCATCTTGTAGATGTCTCTACGGGGTTGTGCAGTTCCTATTGCATTCACGTGTCCATGTGGGGAGTTTTTGACGGTCCTCCAGAAGTTGATGGTTCTTCTTCTTCTTACTTCCTCGAGGAAAGGAAGGTCGAGGTCTTCGTGTATTTGCTGGAGATATGTATCCATGGAATGACCTGTGATGGCCCTGGCTACCCTGTTTTGAAGTACCTGGAGTGGTCTGAGTCGAGTTCTTGCTGCATGTTGCCACGCTGGGTGGGAGTAGAGGATGATGGGACGGATGCTCATTTCATAGACGTGCTTTCGTGTCTTATGAGCTAGGGATGGGGAGAGGAGTAAGGGTAGTAGTGCCTTGAACCTTTGCGTCGCTTTCTTGGTGACTGTTGTGAGGTGGGACTCAAACGTCAACTTCCGGTCCAGCTGTATACCCAGGTATTTAGCTTGGTGTTCTTCTGGGAGCGGTGTTCCGGCCAGTTGGAAGTTGGCAGGTTCTAGTGTCCTGTTCTTGGTATAGTTTACTACTGCAGTTTTGCGGGGATTCACCTTGATTTTCCACCGTTGAGTCCAGGCGTCTAGTAGCTGGAGGTGTCTTCTCAGGTGTACTGTGGCGTACCGTTGGTTCCCATGTGAAGCAAAGATCGCCGTGTCGTCGGCAAAGGTTGCAAGGGTGGTGTTGGGAGTGGTAGGGACGTCGCTTGTGTACAGCGCGTAGAGGAGAGGTGAGATGCAGGAGCCTTGTGGGACTCCTGCCCGGATGGGTCGTGGGTTGGTCTTGTGCCCAGCGTGGGAGATGAAGAATGTTCTTTCGTACAAATACGAAGCAATCACTCTGGTCTGATAGTGTGGGAAGTTCTGAATCTGGAGTTTATGTATGATCCCCTCGTGCCACACCTTGTCAAAGGCTTTCTCGATGTCTAGGAAAACACCCAAGGTGTGGCCGCCTTCATTAAACCTGGCTGTGATGAGTTCTACTACCCGGACGAGCTGCATCTCTGCGCTGTGTCCGCTGCGGAATCCGAACTGATGGTCGGGTAGCAGGTTATGTTCGGTGACGAACTGCAGCAGTCTTCGCTGGAGGATCCTTTCAAACACTTTGCTGACGTGTGACAGTAGGCTGATGGGTCTGTAACTTGAAGGATTCGTCCGGGTAGCGCCAGGTTTTGGGATCATACATATTATTGCTGTCTTCCAGGCTTTTGGAAAGTAGCCATGTCGTAAGATTGCGTTGAATATCCTACAGAGCAGTACCAGGGCCTTCCTCGGGATATTCCGGAGTGCTTCGGGCGTGATCTGGTCTGGTCCAGGAGCTCGATGAAGAGACTGTCGCCGGATTACTTGCTGAATTTCTCGGGGTGTTGTCAGGGCTTCTGCTGGCATTGGGTCATCAAACTGTTCTTCCTCGATTGTCTGGCGGACCGCTTCCTGAAGGTCTGGTGGGGTGGGCATGGGGTTTGGTTGGAATGTGTTCTCCAGGGTGTCTGCGAATTGGTCTGCCTGTTCCTGGGGCTCGTAGAGTAGTCCCTGGGGTCCTTGGAGGGGGTAGTTCCTTGTTCCGGAGGATGGTCGGGTGAGCGCTCGGACCAGCTTCCAGAAGTCTCTGTTTGGTGTGGCAAGTTCTTGTAGTCTTTGGTTCCATGATGCTAGCTTGGTGCGCAGGAGCCTTTTCCGCACTCTGGAGGTGAGCTTGTTCCAGAGTGTTTTGTATGCGGGATGTCTTGTTCGCTGCCACTGCTTTCTAGCCCATCGTTTCATCTGCACTAGGACTGTTGTGCGATGTTCTTCTGCACTTTTGGGTCGTGCCTCAGTTGTCGTTGTTGTGGTAGCCAGTCGGAGTGCTGACTGTAGCTGTGCGGTGAGAGTCTCTACCGTATTGTCCAGTTCCTCCGGTGTGTCCACTGGAAGGCGTGGGTTCACCATTTGTGCTAGCATTTGTGTGTAGTATCCCCAATCCGTTGTGCTGATCTTGGGGATTCTGGAGCTTGTGATCTGGTGCTTGATGGCTACTGTTTGGATGACAGGTAGGTGATCCGAGTTTAAGGTGTGGATCACGGATGGGCCGTCCAGCAGGGCGAGGTTCGCTGCTAGCACCATGTCCAAGACGTCGGGTCTTCCGCCGTTCCGAGGGTAGTGCGTCGGTTCGGTGGGTGCAGACGGGACAAAGTCTATGGTCCGGAGCGCTCTGTGTAGTACTCTTCCATTTTCGTTGGACACCCTGGAGTTCCATTCGTGGTGTTTACTATTGAGGTCGCCTCCAATCAGGACGCGGTGGCCAAGTCTTCGCAGAGTCCTGAGGTCTTCTGTGTCCCAGTTTCTGTTCGGTGGTCGATAGGCTGCCAGGATGTGGATTGGTCCGTCCGGTGAGTAGAGCTTGATGCCTGTGACCTCTAGGGACTGGAGTTGGATGGGGGGAAGTGGTTCGTGGGGTAAGGAGTTTTTGATCAGTATGGCTGTGCCGCCCAGGGAGGTGGCGCCTGGGCGGTCGGTTCTGTGGATAGTATAGTTGGGGATGCGGAAGGAAATGGGTGGTTTTAATTTGGTTTCTGTAACGAGAGCTATGTCGACGCGCTCTCGCCGGAGGAAGTCTTCGAAAATTTCTTTTTGCGTGCGGATTCCATCCGCATTCCAGTGGGCTACCCTGAGGTCACGGGAGATAGACTGTCTATTCTGTGCCATCATCGACCAATGAGGCGATCACTTCGAACATGGTGGTAATTCTGGTTACTGGGTCCTCTGCTGCTGCTATTTTTCGTAGTCCTGTTTTTATTTTCTCCAGGAACGACTTCAGGTTTAATCCCTGGAATAGCTCCTTGATATCCTTAACAAGTGTAAGGATGGAGGTAGTGTCACTGGCGTCATGGCGGGAGGGTAGGGTGGCCTTCTTGGTTGGTGGTTGTGCATCCTTCTTGTTTGCAGGTTGTGGTGGCGGTTGTGCATCTTCTTCCTGTGGTTGGGTTTTGTCATTCTTTTCCTGGGTGGATTTGCTCCTGTTGGAGGCGACCGCGGCGTATTCTTCGTTTGTGGGGGTGGATTTCTGGGTTTCTTGGTCTTGGTTGTTGTCTGCCTCTCTTCTGCGTGGCGGGTCCTTTTTCTTTGGCGGTTGTCGTCTGGCTTGGGCGGCTTTGAGTGTGGGGCACCCTTGGTAATTTGCGGGGTGAGGCCCCCCACAGTTCACACATTTCGCTGGCGTGTTCCGCGTTGTTTTAGGACAGAGCGTGGTGAGATGTGAGTCGTCGCACTTCACACAACGGGGGGTAGCACGGCACATGCGCTGTGAGTGGCCCACACGCTGGCATCTGTGGCACTGGAGTACACTTTGGCCACGATATGCCTCCACTTCCACTCGGTAATTGAATAATCTTCTCAAGTTGTAGATCTCACTAATTCCCGGCACTTTCTCCAAGGACACTAGAAAGAGGGGGAATAGAGGGCGCACTCCGTTGGGGTCGCAGCGACCCTTCAGTTGTCTAACTTCCTTAACAGGGTAATCCAGTTCTTGGAGCTCACTGTATATTTCTTCCGTTGGGGTGTCCATAGGAAGCCTGCGAATGACCACTTTGAAGTAGCGCGCTTGTTTAGGAATTTCAGACGCAAAGGATTGATTGGTCTGTATGCAATAGGTTTCTATCTTTTCGTAATCTGCCATGGATTGGCAGGAGAATTTGATGTGGTCTTTGCAGTGGTCCACTTTGGGGGGCGCTTTGCAGATGGCAGACACTGTTCGTGCAAAGGTGAATGTTTTGTCGATTCCGTACACATAGATCGGGGGGACTTTCTTGCCGGTGAGGGTCTGTTGTGAAGCAATAGTATTGTTCATTTCAGACTGTTCAGCATCTTCGTTTGTATCTTCAGTTGCTAGTGGAGCGAATTTATTTTTGAACTCGATCAGGGATTCCACATTGGCTGATTCTCTGCGGCGCACACGTTTCTTAGCACGATGAAACTCGTGCTCATCCCCTTCGGTTTCGGTTTCTGAGGGGTCACTCATGTCAATTAAGTTCTCGGTTGGCGTGGGATTTGGAGGAGTTGGAACGTCATTTGGGCTGGGGTCGCTTGCGCTTGGTTGGTTGTGGGAGCTAGTGTTTGCTACTTCTTCCAGTTCCTGGGGGGTCAGGGGGGGGAAGTGCTTGGGTTTCGCAGATTGCCTTCGTCGCTGAACTGATCCCAGTGAGCAGAATTTCATCGTTTTGAGCTGATTCGTTAGCGTTGTCATGGCAGTGGTTTGGGGGGGTCGCCTTACGGGGGGGTCTCCTCCTAAGGTGACTCCTTCTGGTGCCTGGGGGGCTTGCTTCATGTTTGTTATCTGGGTTCCGATTGACTGTGTTGTCGGTCGTTGTTTCTCACTATTTGACTGGAGAGTGGTTTTAATCCCGTGTTGTGGCTCTGAAAAGGGCCAGAATTGCCCTTGGTTGTCGGTGATGGGGGGTTGTTGCGGGGGTTTGGCTATCTTGACAGGGGTGTTGTATGGTGGAATAGAATCCAGCGTTAGCACTGATGTCCCTTTTGTTGTTGGGGCTTTTTGGGCTTGCACCCAACAGGCCTATTTTTCTTTTAGCCTATAGTTCAATATTGGATGAAATTGTTTTTCAGAGTTTTAATCATAAATGTTTTAACCACACACGCACTGTGCTCTGTGCCGCTGCACAGGGCAGAATGGCTGAAGATGGCTGAGATTTTTCTTTTATACGGCTCTGGAGAGCAGAAAACTGGTTGGCCAATCACGAGCGAGGAAATTTGAAGCTTCCAGCCAATGGGAGGCAAGTGCTTACTACCCCGTCCGCGCTCGTGGATGACTACTGAGAGAACGATTCTTGGCGTGGCTGAGTGAAGTGCTCTGCTATTGTAGCATGCAGCATGCACACACTAGCTACAAAATAAGCTACAATATGCACTTCAGAACACTTTCACAACACTTAACACACACAAAAAGTTCACAGTTGAGAGCACTAATGTTTATTTGCAGCTCGCAATGTTTTTGAGGGGAAAAAGTTTATTTTTCCAAGGAAAAGGCGCTGATATTCACACACAGAAACACACACGTGTCGCACTATGAACATCTAACATCCGTGTATATATTTTTTCGCTAGCAGGCAGCGTTGAGTTTGGTTACGGAGCGCGGACCGGATAGAAAGCACTTGCTGAGGCGGGCTGAGGTAAACAGAAGTTCGTAGTTGCCACAACGATAAGTGTGTTTCCTTCTATTTTGATAAACGATTTTTTTCAGGTATTCAATGAATGCACCAGATCCTATTCTTCCTTACTGGCTAGAAGAAACTTTATTCCACATAACTCAAAAGGCATTTGTTTTTATTCGCTTTTCTATTTTATGTTTCAGTCATTGCTAAGTCGGTCACACTACTTTTTCACCCTCCTTGTGCTTATAATTTTCATAATTTAACATGGAAATACTTATCAATAAATAATTATATTACCATGGTAATTAACTTCAATCCTTCCTGTGATTATACGCAAAGTACCATCTTCGTACTGCTTACTATAGTTCAATGAAGGGAATCTATAAAGTAACGCGTGTCGCACACATCTGCCTTGCAAACTCCCTGGCCTACTTCCAATGTATAGACTTTTATTTCAAATCCTGATTTAATTTCATAATTTTCTGTAGATTTTAACATTTTATTACCCAGCTTCTTAATACGAATGACAATCAAGCCTAAATATTTATTCCCTTTAACTTTATTTTTCTTTTTTATTTTGTGCCTTGTTTCATATTTGTTCTTACGTTAGCAATTAACGCACTTACCGTAGTTATGTATGAACAGGTTGTTTCTATATTTATTTTATTCCAAATAAATTAAATATATATACGGATTATTTTATGGTAGTTGATATTTTCTGTTGTTTCCTACGTGAATTGAGGAAACGCACGGACTTTCGCCTAATTCTTGTGCTACTTTCATATGTCTGTATCTGTCGAATGCTGTCGATCTGTCGAAATGTGTATTACTATCTGTCGATTCATCGAGTGAACTGAATTCGTTAACCATTTCACCAGGCGCGCATGCATTTTTTTTTCTTCTAAGGGATCCAAGCTTCGGGGGGCAAGGTTCCAATACTACAAGCCACTATGTCTATATACTATTATTCTGCATTCGAAAACACGATAAATATTCCACTTACTTTTTCACAAAAACATGATACAGACAGAGTACAGATGAAGTGTAAGATCAGATTTATATTGATGATACATCAATATTTTCCCTGTTAATAACTACATTTAATGAGAAAGTCTGCAAATGTATGTTCACTTAGGAACTTTTGCGAGGAGTCCGCACCCGGTGGACACCCCGTGAGTACGCCTCTGCACTTGACTATACTTCGAATTATACTGCAAACAGTTGTATTTTAGTTTCCCCGTTTAGTTCATCGATATCATTAACACAAAGAAAATAGATGTTATAGATGCGTATTCTCAGTTCTCGCTTTATATCCGGACGTCTGCAAAAATCTACTCCTTTTCTTTCTTTCACGCATCCACCAAACTAACAATGATTTGTATTATAATATTTGCGCATAAAATGTATATCTCATACCTTCCATGTTCTCAAGTATTCATAGACAAAAACGGTTATTTTCTGCGAACAAATTGTCCAAACACAGTGCAAATGTCATCTATAGATTGTCCTGGTTCCGTCTGCGTGTACATAACAATGCGTCATAATCATACATTGCACATTAAGGATATCAATTAATCTTCCCAAATTCCTAGATATGCCTGGCAAAAGTTCCGCGTGTTGTAAGGATATTACATTTGTACTACCGACAAGGTGGTATCTTCCAACATTGAAGTTCAATAAACCCCAAATGTGTCGGATATAGTATTTGATTTCTTGTCTCATTGTTTGCGTCAGAGATGTCTTCTCAAGTTAGGATTTACGATACATACAGGATGAGTTGTATATATTGTTGCTGCCAGCTCTATATTAATCCCATATTTGTAAACGAATAAAAACAGTATTCTAATTATAACAATGTGCTCACAATTAATTTTATTCTTAATTGTTATACGTATTGTTGATTAAAAATGAAAATGTTGCTAAGTGAATTTTATTAATATTTTCTGTTGCGTGATATAGGAAGTGAGTGAAATATTGGAGGAATATAGTGTGCGTAGCAGATGATGTGCAGTGGCTTTGGATCGCCTGTGATAAGGTAAGGCATTTGCTATTTTAATTAACGCATTTTATATACTGTAATCCTAATTATTTTTATGTGAATGTGCTTACTACTTGTGTATTCAGTGGGACCGATGTTTTAATATGTATGGTCAAGCAGTGTCGAGCCTGGTCAGTGTGTGGATAGGTGACCATTTTTTGTAAATCGATAACATTTAACTTTGTAAACACGGATGAAGTAGAAGTATATTTATTTTATTTTTTACCTCAAATATGTAGGACACTTCTCCTTTGTACATCAATTATTATTATTAGTTCAACTTGTTTACAAGTTAAATGAAAAGAATAGTCGTTATCGTGTGATGATTGTGCTCATTAGGCTAAAGAAGACTCGTGATAAGAAAGAAAAGAAGAACGGTGCTCAAGTTTCGTCACAGCATATTCTCAAAAATTTACAGGCAAAATTCAGTGTTCTGCATGAAAAGGCATATTTGTACGAAAAAAAAAAAAATTCTGCAGACGACAGAATTAAATAAAGTAATACACATGTATTTTAGAGTTACTGGTGTAAAATCATTACAAGTGCTTTGCCAGGTGGCCAATAAAAAGCACGAATACTATTTAAGGGAGCCAAAACAGGAGAAAGCTGGGGGCCTGAGCGATAGCAAGAATGTGCGTCCAAAGTGAACAGGAGCGAAGGCGACGCGGGTATACGTATAAGCAAGGGTAGTGGAAACCAGTTAGTTTTCGAGTTTCAATAGCACTTGTCATGCATCCATACTAGTAGCGCCCCGCTTGTAAACATTAAGTACACTATGCAAGAATACACCGCCGGTGGAAAATAGTACCTAATACAGTTATCTTTCATATATACTGACTTATTTTACAGTAGTAACCCAACACTAGTAAACGTAAAATAAAAGTGTATAACTTTATATTTAATTCTATCGCCTGGCTTAGTTTTTCACCTGTAAGATGTACTTATTTAGAGCAAGTTTCTTAACTAGCAAATTAAACCGAGAACCACAGCAACCATATATATATTCTTATGATGTACTTTTCTTTGAGTGGTGTTCTCTGTCTATTGAATAACATTTTCTCAGTTTAATGCTAGCAAAAAACAAAACAAAATCAAAGTGTTTCTATATAAATTTAGTTCACCGTGTTGTAATATCACATGGAATTGAAAAACGAATAGTCGAACCTCTGCTATCTCGATCAAACTTCTCAGGATGATATACTGACTTACCGCAGAAGTTCGACTGAATACGTTTCTCAGTTCCATGGGAGAACCTGGAGAAGCAAAAGCCTGCGCAACGGAAAATACTAAATAAACTTGTAGAGCAGGTCAAGATGTATCATCATGCCAAGTTTCATTCAGATCAGAGAAGTTTGGCTGCAGCCATTTTCATTACAAAGCACAAAATGGATGGTCCCTAACCTCGAGAATCTTCACAATTGTCGACGAGTTGAACTGCACTCATCTGATCAAAATCAAACTTAAAATGACAGTTCACTTTCAACTGTTAAATAATATGATATGCAGGCTTCTGCTTTCCTAGTTACAGTCTATCCACTGTGGTATGCATATTAGTACAAATGTGAGAGTGCATATTTATTAAAGATTTGCTTCAAAAAGCGATGAAAGACATAGGCATTGCCGCGGGCGGTGATAACAAGATGCCGGAAAACGAACAAGCAGAAAGAATATGGGCTGAAGAAGTGTAAACGACGACGCGGCGGCCCGTAAAGGTGTTGCCGTCCTATTAAATGAATAATATCAAAAGAAAGAAAAAAAAAGTAAAAAATTTCGCGCTCGTAATCAAGACAGAAAGCAACTAAAGGAAATCTTTGTTTTACGTCCCACGTTATGCCGCTTAGGCTAAAAGAGGCGCTGATTATGAGAAATGATTGAAATGGTGGTGGAATGAAGAAAGTGGGAGGAAACGGGAGAACCCCGCGGTAACCCACCGCACATAGTTTTTGTCCACCATAAAGTTAACTTGGCGGGGGCTCAAGACAGAAAGACGGTTGGAAAAACAAATAAACGATGTTGCATCCCGTAAAAATGTTCGCGACCTATGAAATCAATATTTTTTCTTAAAGAAAAAAAAGAATTAAAAAGAGAAAAAAAGGTCAAAATTTCGCGCTCGCTTCGCTCGCGATCAGCAGAGAAAAGAGGACGTGACGCACCCCTAAAAGTGTTGGCGACCGATTGAATAAATATTGTGGGTAAAAAAAAAAAAAAAAAAAAAAAAAAAGTCAAAAATTTCGCGCTCGCTTCGCTCGCGATCAGCACAGAAAGAAGGACGTGACGCGCCCCTAAAGGTGTTGGCAACCGATTCAATACATATTGTCGGTAAAAAAAAAAAAAAAAAAAAAAAAAAAAAAAAAAAAAAACGCTCGCTTCGCTCGCGATCGACATGAAAAAGGCAACGACGTGACGCCCCGTAAAATTGTCGGCGACCTATTCAATCAATATATTCGGTTGAAAAACAAAGTCAAAAGTTTCCCAATCGCTTCCCTCCCGATCGACATAAAAAAAAAGGCAACCCCTTCACCTCTCCTTATGCATTCATCAGTAAACATACAACCATAGATCACAATACCACTCACATCACCTATCAGTTCTCCACGTCCATCAAGATCCAATCATCGCCCTGGCCCTTTATGATGATACACAACATATTACATGTTATTGTGTGCATTGCCCCGCGTTACAATACATGACCAAAAAAAAGAGAAAAAGAGCTGCACTGCCTTCAGTGTAGACATGTTCGTATTCGTAGAAAATGATTTTAGGTACACGATAGTACAGTAATCTATCTTCACATGCTTCAGATGTGAACGATACCTACACATGAAGAGGGCTCCCGAGGTTTCCTTTTCCAATAGGATGGAGCTCCACCACACTTGCAGAATGACGAGAAGTTATGTTAATAAATATATCCCAGAGTGTTTCGTAACTCGCCCTTGGTCCTAATGATGAAGCGTTCTTCAGATGGCCCCGATGTCTCCACACATGATACTATGCGACTTCTTTTCACGAGGCTCTCAAAGATCACGTTTGTGTCCTAACATTCTCTGCAGATATGACACAGCTGCGATAGCGGATCACAGAAGCCTTTCCTCTCCTTACAAGAGACGTGTTCATTCGAGTATGTGAGTAATTCGACTATCGATTAAATATCTCCCGTGTCACGATAGTAGTCACTTTCAATTCTTCTAACGAAGGTAAGAAAAAATGCTATACAAACTTCCTTTCGGTATATAAAGGATTAGGGGCCCAGAGAATATTTTCTTTCAAGAGGATACATTCTTTTTCGAACACCCTGTATATAGATCCTCTAATTATAACTGCAAACAAAATGTTGATTTTGCAATTGCTTCCATGAGAGAATATTCTGTGCACTTTCTTTCTGAAGGGCCGGGCCTAAACGTTTTCCTTAATCATTAAATTTAGTAGTTATCTACAATTACATAGTTTTCCATTGTTCTCAAAATAAAGATTTTTCTCTATGAATTGTTGAATGTTGCTAGGGATATTGAAGTAATTCTTTTTAGTGTTTTTTTCTTTACAATAATGTACTGAACGCCTGCATTAAGGAAGTTCGTGTGTCCATCTTGCAAAATGTTTCGTCTTTTTTCATGCCCACTAAGGTAAATATTCATTTTGCTCTTTTCTCTGTATGCAAACCACATTTCTTAAAGGCAACATTTTCATACAAATGTAGTACTAAAAACTTCTAATTGGCAACATCTGGGCTGCGAAGAGGAAAAAGAAAGAAATCTCGTACGTATTCGCGCGCAATTCGGAATTAGCCAATGAAAAGCACAAAAGCGGCCACCATCTCTCTCTCTTTCTTATTAACGGTTTTGTACTTTCTGCAGTTCTATCAGTGCTGCTAACCTCTTACTATATCATTGAATATGTATGTTTAGATATATATATATATATATATATATATATATATATATATATTTTTTTTTTTACAAAAAATCATACTACTACGGAATAATATTAAATGCCTTTAAACCCTCATTTCTGTTTGCACTTTCTGTTACACTACCTTCCCCGAACTTCTTTCAAGTTATTAAGTGCAGAACGGGGAGTTATACATATTTACTTGCGCTTTGACAATATCTGCACATTGTGTAATAATAGGAGACGTATAAAATAAAACTATATACTAATACGTATATATATATATATATATATATATATATATATATATATATACAGTACACATTCCACTATCCGAGGCTTTCCTTTTCTTTTCTTGCTGACGATAAATTACGCTTTTAGAAATGTTGTCTGAAAACAATAAGAATATGTGCAAAAAATACAATCAGAGGTAGAGGTCTTTAACAGGAAATAAGCAAGGGAGTTGAAAAATTTTTTATGCATGTAAAAAATATAGACATGAACCAACTTGTGAAATAAAAAGACCAGAAAACTACTCTTTCTAAATTATGTGTAAACTTTTTACCGAAAACGAAAGTTGCACGAAAGACTTTTTGTCCGTTTTTTGGCCTCCGGTGCTTGGGGTCCCTGATTCAATCCCAGCTCGTGCCGTGTGAACTTTGTCGTGCATAAAGACCGTGCTCATGGGTTTTCTCGGGTTTCTCCCGTTTCCTCCCACTTTCTTCATTCAGTACTCATCATCACCGTCTCCTTTAGCGTAACCGGTATAAGTATGCGACGTAAATCTAAATATTTCATTTCATTTCCCTTTTCTGCTCATACTGCTGATTATGCGCGATTATGCCAACATCCAACTCCGCGGATAATCGTGCGATTACTGTATATACAACTAATACAGATACAACTAATTATATTATCAGTTACAGTATCGGTTTTTATTTACTAATTTGCCTCACTTTATTTGCATCCCTGCAGTAAATAATTCTTATCGATAATAGTTAAAATGTATATTACATTTTAGTGCTTCACGACTGAATGATCATCTGCCTTACGTTATCTCGCAGCTGAAGAGAATGCTACACTGAAAACTACCTTGCGTTATAAAGGGTAAGTGAAACATATCTTAAAAATATCTTTCATACATTTCATTGTGTACATTAAAGAATGTAAGTTTGCCTTTTTCCTGTAATCAATACTTAATAAAGGATTTATTTTTATTTATTTATATACAATTTCATACGTGGTTCGTGATAGTAAACTCGATAGGACACAGTGGCACTATGAACATCCGAATCACTCATCATTCGAACATTCAAATATTTATTCGAATATTAGTATATTCCAAGTAATGTTAACGACGTTAATATGCTTGCCTTTATAGTTAATAATGTCAATTCTTACTTAAAACATACTTCCTTAACAGGACATTGAAGAAAAGGTAGTTGCCAACGGCCATACCATGCTGAATATACCGGTTCTCGTCCGATCACCGAAGTCAAGCAGCATCGGGCCTGGTCAGTACTTGGATGGGTGACCGCCTGGGAACACCAGGTGCTGTTGGTATACTTTTTCTAATTTTGTTTTTCACAAAGACGAATATTCTCACATCGTTCACCACGATAATTTCGTAATCATGCATTACTTAAAACAATTAGCAACGCTTTCCACGCGCTGGTCTTTTTGAGTATTCACCGACAAACCTACGTAGCTACAATAACTCACTCGAAGCCATATGCATTCGCCAACGGCCATACCATGCTGAATATACCGGTTCTCGTCCGATCACCGAAGTCAAGCAGCATCGGGCCTGGTCAGTACTTGGATGGGTGACCGCCTGGGAACACCAGGTGCTGTTGGCATCTCTTTTTCAAATTTCATTATCCTTCAAGTACGAAAATACTAGAAACATTAATTTTATAGTACTTTCAAGAGATAATTTATCAACATTATTTCATAGCGATTAATCGATATTCTAAGCGTTATACCCACTATTTCTTACACTAACAGCCTGTTTATTTGCACGGCACATTAAAATAACCTGATTTCCGATCCGTGTGCACCTACTACTATACTTAACACGGAATGTATTACCACTTTTTAAAAGTAAATTATTATGACTAAGTGTAGATCTCCGGCGAGTAAATGCCTTTCGTATACAAGCACGACACATCTCCGCTATGTGCTTTACTTTTTTACTAACAGCATATAGAAATTGGATTTCAACGTGTTTCTACATAACAGAATGAAGCAAATTTCGTGATTTAACTCTTTCGAATAATGTGTTGGTCCTGACAAGGACCGTTTGAAATGAAAAATCTTGAAGAAGATTTTTACTTAGAGCTTGTGTACTTGGTAACAGCCTTCGTACCCTCATCACCAGGCAAAAGAAGGCGCACAGCTGTTTGGATTTCCCGGCTGGTGATAGTTGACCGCTTATTGTAATGGGCCAAACGAGAAGCTTCAGCAGCAATACGCTCGAAGATGTCATTAACAAAGCTGTTCATGATACTCATAGCTTTGCTAGATATGCCAGTGTCAGGATGCACTTGCTTCAAAACTTTGTAGATGTAAATGGCATAGCTCTCCTTCCTCCTCCTCTTCTTCTTCTTATCTCCCTTGGAGATATTCTTTTGGGCTTTACCAGCCTTCTTTGCAGCCTTTCCGCTAGTTTTTGGTGGCATGATGACTCACTCGTTCAGCAAAATTAGATGTGTCCGCCGATTTATCGACTTCATTTAAATTACAGTACGTGTTTCAATTCGCGCCAACTGCCTTGCTTTTCATTTGATGCACTCGGGTGCACGCTTGAAGTAGTAACAAAACTGACTTGATTCATGGGAGGCCGCAATTTTTCCTCTCATCTTATTACGAAAGAATATTGAACAATGTCTGGTCGCGGCAAAGGTGGAAAAGTCAAGGGAAAGAGCAAGTCCCGCTCCAGCAGGGCTGGCCTTCAATTCCCAGTAGGCAGAATCCATCGTCTTTTGCGAAAGGGTAACTATGCCGAACGAGTTGGTGCTGGCGCTCCCGTGTATTTGGCTGCAGTCATGGAATACCTGGCAGCTGAAGTTCTTGAGTTGGCAGGCAACGCTGCTCGTGACAACAAGAAGACTAGGATTATTCCACGTCATCTGCAGTTAGCTATCCGTAACGACGAGGAATTAAACAAGTTGTTGTCTGGAGTTACAATCGCTCAGGGTGGTGTTTTGCCCAACATTCAAGCTGTACTTCTGCCCAAGAAAACTGAGAAGAAGGCATAAATGTAAGACCTATATCTCATACAAATCGGCCCTTATGAGGGCCACAAACCCCTTTATAGAGGAGATTTACGATTGAAATGAATTGTTTTCGATATACAGACTCATCAAAAGTGTCTGAGATAGTTGCTTAGTTTCATTCGAAATTCTCGCTGCTATTCGATTAATTAGTATATGTGTAGTCGTCGATCGTAATTGAAGCCCATAGGAAGTCACACTAACTTTAGAATACTCCAAACAGCGATGTGCTTAGTTCCCACTACATTATTAATTATAAGATCATTACCTTTTGTATTGTCGCTAGCTACATTTTTTTGATATTTGCGTACATCGGGCTCATATTACCCAGAGGACAGGACAGTCGAGCCCAGATTCTCAGCAATGGAAGAAAACCTCATACCACATATTCTCATGTACTTCATGCTAGACAAAGGAATTTCCAACATTCTTAAAGCACTCATGTTTCTCTCTTGCGTTGGCTTGGCTGAAATTACTCTGTTCAATATGTTCTCGACATTTATTATTGTTCATTACTATGCCCCAATGACATCATGAACAGAGCGGATCAGAAAACTTTCCTAAATTTCTTTTGCAACATAGTAATGACATTAAATGCACACTTAAGTACGATTTATTCTTTGCAAGGTCGATATTCATATTTGTGTGATATGTGTTATATGTATATGGTTTGTAATACGCAACTACTCTTATTCTCTGATCTCAGAACTCATTTGCTACTGTGCCCAACGAGCGAGCCTAGGTTTCTTGTAACTACTGCCTTTCTTTAGTAAATAATGTGAAGTATACAATGCATTAACCTACATCTCATATTTGTATTACTCTTTATTTTAGTAACCCGCTACGAAGTGTCATTAATTTACATGTAAATCACAATAGACACTACCGCAAAAGAAAGAAATCGAACCCAAGACCACGTAAACAAGATAAAGGACAAGATTCAGGTTTCTAACGCATTATTCGCCCCTCACAGCACAGTATAGAAGTTGTATAAGCCTCTATACGTACATCCTACTGTCAGAACAGAAATTCCGACTTGCGTTTCGCATCTCTCATGCTCGCTACTTCCAACAAATCGCCAATTTCCAACCAGAACCCCTTCTCCAGCATTAATACTGCTACATGATATGAATACGTATACATGAACGTACATAATGTAAAAAAAAACGTATGATTTTCTCAAATTAATCTCTCTACGTCTGTAATTTAGTGTGCATCAAAAGGCTTTAATGTAGTTACACGAATTCTTATAATCTAACAGAAAATCGCACAAAGTAAATCTTTCCCTTTATATAAATTTGTTGGCTCTGAAAAGAGCCGTTTATGCCAATTTTATATCCAAAATAGGAGGAACCCCAACTTAACCTCCGAAACCGTACAGGGTTCTTCCTTGCCTCTTCAAGGCATACACAACATCCATAGCTGTCACTGTCTTCCTCTTGGCGTGTTCTGTGTATGTAACAGCATCTCTGATTACGTTCTCCAGGAATACTTTCAATACTCCTCGGGTCTCTTCATAAATGAGACCAGAGATACGCTTCACACCACCACGGCGAGCAAGACGCCTAATAGCGGGTTTGGTGATACCCTGGATGTTGTCACGAAGAACTTTACGGTGGCGCTTGGCACCTCCTTTGCCAAGACCCTTGCCTCCTTTTCCACGTCCTGTCATTTCGATATGTTACTGCTTCGCTCACCACACACGAGAAATA